>NC_054534.1:51786594-52074094 GCF_017654505.1 Polyodon spathula | reverse complement strand
CAGAGGTGGCTGCACCAATACGGAATGAATAGGGTGAATAAAGCTGAGGAGGGAAGCCTGTCCTGGAGAGGAGGGTGGAGACGTGGGTTGAGAACCAGAGACGAGTGACAATAGATTTGGAAGAATCGATGACTAGAGGGTCGGGGGGGGGGGGGGGTTTCCTGCACGAGAGATATCTTGACATTGCTGAAAAAGGGTAGATAGCAGACTTGGTCCTTGAAAGCTGAATGAACTGACCGCGCCGGAGTTGGTCTGTCTTTGAAGTGCGCAGCCGAATAAGGAAATAGGAGTTGGAAATAGAAGATTGGTCACATAAACAAATACCCACTGAGGGAAAGCAAGAAGCTGGGGGAACTGTGAATTTGGAGTTTCTGAGAAAGCCGAAGAAAGCTGTGAGGCAGATGGTCTCCATGAATAGATCCTTGTAGGGAGAGAAGCAGCCTTTCCGAAGAGTAGAGATGAGTGAATGGAGAATGTCTGTTGATAAAGGCAGGCGTGAAGGTACGGCAGGGGGGAAGCTTTTGAGGATTCCGCAGAGGGTCAGACGAACTGTTGGAATGGAGAGGATGGAGGGAGAAGGCATGGACATGATGCAGTAGTGATATTGTATTCCTGAAATGTGAGATTTAATGGAAGCTGGGGAGAGATGCAGAGATTCCTTAGCATGGACAATGAAGGCCAAGATCCAGTCTGATTAAAAGGAATAGGGTAGATGTGATTATGAGCGCAGACGGTTAGGAATGCTGACCAGGCTGTAGAATAAGAAGCTCTTGAAGAAAGGGTGAGGGCTGCAGACATGTAGTGTTGGGCGGATTGTAGAAGGTTGCTGAGGGTAGGGTTAAGTCTAGTAGCAGCTGATGAAACTGAGGGGATTGGAGAGGGGCTGGGGAAGCAGTTGGGACCAGATGACGGAACTTGGATACCTGCAGACGAGAGTGTCGGCAGCGTTATTATGTGTACTGGGAAGGTGGCGGGCTTGTATTAAGAAGTTAAGAAATACAGAAGACCATATGAGACGGCGGAGCAATCACATGATGAGGGGAGATGAAGAACGCCCTTTATTTATGATGTGCACTGTGGGTTTGTTATCGCTGAAGAAAAGAATTGATTTCTTTGACCACTGTTGACCCCAGAGGAGGGCGGCAGCTACGACTGGATATATTTCTAGGAGAGCCGTGGATTTCTCTTGAGGGGGAAGGATCTGAATTTCAGGGGGCCAAGCGCTGAAGAACCATTCTGCTGCTTGGAAGCCACCGAATACAATGGATGAGGCATCAGTGAAGAGGGCGAGATCGTGAGGAGCTGAAATTAAGTCATCTTAAAATAGAGAGAGGCTGTTTCAGTTAGAAAGGAGATTAATCCACATCTCTATATCTTTTCTGGCCTCAGCTGAGATTTTGATGTGGGAATTCAGGTTCTTGGCAGTTGATGAAATAAATGTTCTGCCCTGAGGAATGATGCGGATGGCAAAATTGAAATGACCAAGGAGAGACAGGAGGTCACGCTTCTTAATAGTAGAGGAGATCTGGAAACCGTTAATGAGTGAGAGAATGTGCTGGTGTTTGGCAGAAGGTAGACTAGCTTCGAATTTCATTGTGTCGAGGGTAATGCCGAGGAATTCCAGAGAGTTGACAGAGCCAATGGTTTTCTCTTTGGAGAGGGGGACACCGAGTGATGAGAAGAGGGTCTTAAGCTGATTAATTGCTTGGGCTGGAGGATCTGAAGGGTGGGAGATTAGCAGAAAGTCATCTAAGAGATGGAGAAGGAAGGGAACACGATAGATGTTGAGCAAAATCCAGCAGAGGGCTTCTGACAAGGAATCGAATATTTTTGGGCTGCTGCGGCAACCAAAAAGTGAGCTGAGTGGAAAAATAGAACTTGTCTGCCCAGCAGACTCCGAAAAGATAACGGAGGGAAGGGTGAACAGGTATAACCTTGAATGCATCGGAAATATCAGCTTTGGCAAGCCAGGCTCTGTGACCTGCGACCCTGATAGAATTAATGGCATCTGATAGTTTAATGTAATGAAGAGAGAACTCCTCTCTTGAAATGAGGGAGTTAATGCTGCGAGTGTAACTGCCCCAAGGAGCAGATAGATCAATGGTAAGGCGTTTCTTACCAGAATACTTGCAGGTAGCGATGCCTATGGGATTAATGCGGTAGGTAGTGAAGGGAGGTGCTGCAAAGGGACCGACCATGAAGCCTTTGTCGACTTCGGCTTGGATAAGGGAACTGACGACTTGTGGCTCTGAAAAGGCAGTGTGGAGGTTTTTGCTGAGAATGTGCGGTGGTATTGATAGAATAGAGTGCCCCCATAGCGCACAGATAATTTGGTTACAAAAAAGAGATACCGATTTAGCTCCTGCAATCTGTGTGGATAAACGGAACAGAGAATGTCACGATAAATGGAGAAGGCGAGGACAAATTATCCCACGGAAAGGCTTTTTTGAAGTCATGGGTCTCTGACTTCAGGGTGACTGAAATGTCTCCACAGTTGACTACTCTGTGATCTAAGAACCCAGAGGTGGCGATGAGAATAGAGACAAGACTGACGTCCTTGCCTTCAATTATTTGCTTCCGAATTTTTGGGGAAACAGAATGGTTGGCAATAGTACGAGGAGAAGAGGAGCTTGATGCAGTGGCTGAGGCAAGGTTGCACTCTGGGAGAGCAATGGGGGGGGGGGGGGGGGCTAAGGAGGACGTACCGGAAAAGGGGGCAGAAGTACTGGAACTGGAGGCAGGAAGAGCAGAAGGGTTCTCCAATTTGTCGAGACAAGCGCTGAGAAATAGCTGAGAGTCTATGAGAGGCTGGAGCAAAGTTTGCAGCTGATTAAACATGTCATGAGGGGAATCGCTGGTGGAGGGGATGGGCAAAGTGTGTAAATGCTGTTGCAGAAGCTGTGGCTGCGCTGGCTGCGCAGGCAGGGGGAGCTGGACTGCACGAGCAGGGACTTGCACATGCACAGTCGGGACGGGAGCTGCGAGAGTAGTGGAAGAGGAGGGTCTGGTGGCCGAAGATTGCAGACGGGGTGGAAAAATTGGCTCGGCTGAAAAGGCTTCGCAATAAGTAAGAAACAGGGACATACGGTCTCTGCCGACGGGGATAGGGATAGCCTTCTGGAAGAGAACTTTCAGCAGTTTAGGTGTCGTCCAATCTTTATAATGAAGCTGCGGCTGGGGCTGGCTGGCGGAACCACACTTGGAGCGGCACACTTGCCTGGCTGAAGGCTGGGTGGAAGCAAGGTGGGCTGTCGAGGTTGGTGCAGTCAGAAGCCGGGAAGAGGACGGACAGGAGGTCAAACAGAGACGGACTGGTGGAGGAGTCAGAGGTAGGAAGTCGTCCGAGTCAGAATAAATAGCGTGAGTAGAAGGCTTTTCCAAATGTATATATATATATATATATATATATATATATATATATATATATATATATATATATATTTTAAGCAGAGTAATGCGTACCGCTACCGATCAGGATTAAAAACGAAACGCTAGACAGCGAAGGTGCAAGCGATCAGGCCTTAAATAGTAAATAGGTACTAATTGACAGGAAATTGGAAGCCCCCTGCTGCACAACCCTTGAACTACACTAACTAACATTTAATGAATGATGGTTCTGAATTATTTTATATGAAGTTATTCCAGTCTCTCCAACATATTTTATTTCATCACATTTTTCACAGGCTATTCCATAAACAACATTGTTATTTTTACAGTAGATATTAGTATTTAGTGGATATGTGTTGTTCTTATGTTTAAATATATTTGTTCTTTTGTCCATGTATTTACATACATTACAAGAACCTATTCTGTCAATTATTCTTTAATGTTACTGTGAACTAAAATATCACCTAAATTATCTTCTCTTTTGAATACTACAACTGGAGCCTTAAGAAATATTTTTTTTCAATTTTTCTGAATTATGTAGAAGCTGCAAGTGTTTCCAAACTATCTTAGAAATATTGTGCAAAAGTTTAGTCTGTTATCTAGTGCTTTTTGACAAGCTTTTTAAGTTTTTTTATGAGGGACACTTAAGTACAAGAATTTTTCATCCATGCAAAATAAAATTGTATTCTCTGGAAGGTTGTGCTTTAGTGATTCAAATAATAAAAATAATAAGTGATTCAAATAAAAAATAAATGTTTTGTATCCTTAACATAGCTTGGTAATTTCTCAATGTGTGACCTAAATTGTTTTTCTGCTATTTCAGCTATTATGTGTGTTGGACACTCATGCTGACTATTATTCGCATAGGGTGATTCTCTTGGTGTGTTTTAATTTCCTCTTGCTAGACGTGTTCTTACATTATGTGGCTGCATGTATTTTTTTAATTCTTTTGATATAATGCCTTTATTGTATAGTCTTTCCGCAATTTCATTAACCTCTTTTACCGACTTATTGATCTTATTACTTTTAACTTCTTCATATGCATCCGTATTATTATTTAATTCACATTCTACAGATTTCATATAGTCATCTGTGTTCATTATCACTATTCCCGAATCTTTATCTTTATCTATTAGATAAATTAAGTTTACATTTTTTTCAGCCCTACTATAATTTCTCATTTAATTGTTTCAATATACTTATCTAACCATTTATTTCTTCCATTCAGAGGAGTCCAAGTGCTTGTACTATTAACCTTAATCCCATACTCATAACTACCCTCTGAATCTGAGATATTTTCATTGAAAAAATATTCTGCTAATCTCATGCATTTCTCCCACTCATTTAATTCGGTGGCCAGTTTATCTTTATCGATGTATTTGTTAGTCAGTATAAACTGAAGTCCTTTACTCAATACTACTTTTTGGGATGTGGTTAAGGTTTTACTTGATAAATTAAATACTGTGTCTTCTGTCTTATCTTTAGTGTATTTGGTACGCTTTCCATTTTTGGTTCTCCTATGTTTCTGTTTTGAATTCTCTGTCCTATTTATGTTTAATTCTGTATTTTGCATTTTATTATTTACTTTAAATTGGTTTATTTGAACTGTTTTAGATTTATTTTGATAGTTTTTCTTAATTATACCACAGTATTCAGATGTTCTTCCAGTTTCATTGTTTTTAAATACAATAACTGAGAAATGCTTATTGTTGCACAAAAGAAACGCAACACTCAGTTCTAATGGATTTAATCAAAAATACAGATCAAAGAATGAGGATAAGTTTTCAGTATGAAACACGATGCTCTTTCATTGCAGATGCAGCTAGCTGGTGAATGTTGGCTGGTTGCGGTTGCCCTACCAGTTGGCATGAACAATGCAACAGGTCTATTTTGGCAACTTTAACTCAACTCAAATAACAAACATTGAGAACCTGACATTTTTATGAAATCACAAGACTTGAGCTCAGTATTTCATTTTGTTATCCCAAGGAAAAATACTACTCAAAGAATCAACAAACCTATCTGCATCACTATTTAAAATGTAAATAACATTATGTATGTGCCCAATTTAAAATGTAAAATAACATGTATTTGCCCAATGAGCTGTTGTAAAACTATATATATATATATATATATATATATATATGTAAAGATCACCAACTCTGTCACCAGCAAAGCAACCCCAGACCATGACACTGCCTCCTCCATGCTTGACCGTGGGAACCACACATGCATAACTCATGCACTCACCCTCTCTTCTTCAAATAGTTAGGCCAGCTTCATTTTGCAATCTCCTCTGAACAGTTGATGTCTGAAACATCTGTACTTCTAGTAGCATTTAGCTGAGCTTGTATTTCAGGGGCAGTTATCGCCAGTTTCGCAGACCTGTGACTCAAATGAACTTGTTCTCTGATTCTGAGGTCACCCTTGGCCTGCCTGACCTTGTTCGATCCTAATGAGTGCCAGTTTCTTCAAATCGTTTGATGGTCTTGGCCACAGCAGTTACAGTCACTTGCAAAGTTCTTGCAATTTGTCTTTAAGATTGACCGTCATTTCTTAATGTAATTACAGACTGTCTTTTTTCTTTGCTTATCTGAGCGTATTTTGTCATTTTCTGCTCCCTTACATTTAGGAACGACAAACTTGTGCCTATGCTACCTATATGTATAGTAATCATGGACCCTCACCTGTTAACAATAATTGGTGACAAAAGGTTAATTAGGTAACATGCTAGTTAACTCAGAGAACATCTAACAAAGACACTTTTATACTTAGGCCAGTGTTCTAACATCGTGTTATACACATTTCAGACTTTTAACTGACTTGGGCTTCAGACTGAAATCCCCTTGCTTTGGGTGACCATTTCATTGAAATTGACAAGATTAACATTTTCATTTAAAAATTAAATTTCTGAATGCAATTCACTTATGATTATCAGCTTATATAAGTACACGTATCATAAAATGAAATAATAAGTGTTTATAGACAAGTTTATGCAGTTAAAAGCATAGATAATCATGAAAAACCTGGTTTCAAGCAGGTGTACTCAAACTTTTGACTGGTACTATATATATATATATATATATATATATATATATATATATATATATATATATATATATATATATATATATACAGTGCCTATAGAAAGTCTACACCCCCTTTTAAAATTTTCACCTTTTGTTGCCTTATAGCCTGGAATTAAAATTCATTAAAACATTTTTTTTTTTTAATTATCAACACATCGTACCCCACAATTTCCAAGTGAAAAAAATATTATAAAAATAAGTAGAAAATTAAATAAAAATAAAAAACTGACTCTTGTACTTGCCGGTTGTTGTCGCCTTCTACTTTCCTCTTGATGTTAGGGGGCACTATGCCATATAGTCCATATAGGCAGGGAACAGGAGTGGCTCTTAAGCAGCCTGTTATGACTCTGCATGTATCATTTAGGGTGGTGTCAACATGTTTACTGTGGCTTGAACGTCCCCAGGTGGAGCAGGTATACTCAGCCACAGAGAAACAAAGTGCCACAGCAGCAGTGCCCAGTGTGCATGGATGTGCTCCCCTCTTAGAATCTGAGAGCTTTTGCAGAATGTTGTTTCGTGTGTTGACCATGGCTTTGGTGTTTAATATGTGCTTTTCGTAACTGAGTATACGATCCAGTTTTACCCCGAAGTACACCTGGTGATTCTGATGTTCGAGGATCTGGTCTCCCCGGTGACATTCAGGTGTTGCTCTGCATGTTGGTTTCTCAGGTGGAAGGTGCTGTGGAATGGTGCTGCAGGAAATGAATTATAGTATGCTAAGAGGGTCAAGACAGAGGAGCGAGATTAACGAGCGTTAAAAAACTTAATCTCCAAAGAAATTAACGCACTAGGCACACAAGTTAACTGTGATTAATTGACTGCCCTAATAATAATGATTTAAGGAAGCACAGCCTACAGAAAATCAAATACAAGCTTTCACTATCACATTATGATAGCAACGATGCATTTTTATTAAACATTTGAACATTTGTCTCACTAGTAATAATGTATTAATGTTTTCAACCACATATGGATCTAAATAAATGACAACACACAGCACACAATCTGTGTGTTATAGCTTAAAAGTTTACACAGCCATTTTGCAGTTTTAATATGATTTCATATGGTTTATGCATTTATTTTTTTTTTTTTTTTTTTTTTTTTTTTATGTATGCTGAACCGTAACTCTCTGGGTTTAACAATACAATGCTTACCTCTGTTTTACTGTGCTTTCAGTATGTTTTTACTACTATGGTATAATTTTTTGGTATTATAAAAAAAGTAAATTATAGTTGACATATATATATATATATATATATATATATATATATATATATATATATATATATATATATATATATATTATATTAGTTTTTGTAGAAATCTGTCAAATTTCATTCAAATAGTAAGTTTAAATGGTAAATGGTGGTTTATATGTATATTCAGAGTTAAAGAATGAAAAAAAAACATATTTTAACTGCGCGATCAATGATATTATATTATATACAAAAAACACTATCTTTTTGTTTTTGTTTCTAAAAAATAACTGACATTGTTTTAGTTAGTTCATTGACTTCCCAACAAACCTCCCTTTAAATCAGGTGACACACGTGACACATACCCAGCCTAGTAACACACATGTCAAGATTAAGTCTGACTTAAAGTAGTAGGGGCTTGCCTCAAAATGGGTTATACATACGTCATGTTAACAAAGAAACACAGTATAACTTGACAGAGGATGCTTTAAGGTTGGGCTAGAATAAGCAGAGAATCCCAGCCCAGCTTGGAAGGGATGACGTAAGGTTTGAAAATATATGAAAACGGCGTGAAAGGCTAAATAGAAGCCAGCCGTGATACATGTTTGACACAAATTAGTATGGTTATTGCGCTGTGATTATTTTTTAAGTAAAATATATATATATATATATATATATATATATTTTTTGCAAGCTTAGCCTCTTATGATAAGCTGCACTGGTATCTTAAATAGTATTTTTGTGTCTCCACAGGTCGTTGAAACCAACCTTGTGGCCTTTGACTGCCATTGGATCATCATAAATGAGGTAAACATTTGCTTGCTTTCTGTACACCGGCTTAGCAGGTTAAGGTATTGCAGTGACTGCACCTCATTTAAAAGCTAAATGATAAAGTATGAGTACATTGATGTCACTTGAACTGGTCTCAGCTGGTCTTTAAATCTGGCTTGGTCGATGCATGCTATGACAGTTTCAGTCTAATACTAGCAGATTGAAAACTGGGCTTAGTTTTCAAATAAGCATGGTGAATTCCTCTTGTAGGGTTCTCATTATGTTTACATGAAGGATCTCAAAAGATAAGTGCTGCAGAATAATATTTACAATAATTGTAAAAAAATACATGTACATATACTGTACGTGTTGTAAGGGAGTAACACATTATATGTAGCATGTTGCTGTAATCTTATTAAAAAAAGTGTAACTTGTAACTATAATGGTTCCTTTTTCAAACACCTAAAGAAATGTGTTAACAGGTCACATTTGATGTGAAAATTTAATTTTTTGTAACATTTAAAAACAAGGCTAAAGCATAACATGGAAATCAGAAAGCGCATCAACTGTGCATGTCAAATCATGTCACATGAAAATTGAGTCAGAGGAGGGAATGATTCAATAGTGCATCTTTAAAGAACATTTTGAGCTGCAGCCTGACCAAACCGAAAAAAAAAATATGTATCCCTGTAAAATGTAAACTGTACCTAGGAGATCATTATTCAAATTAATAAGTTACCATAACTATTACAATTACAGTTGTTTGGATTTTGTTCAAGTAACTTGTAACTGTAACAGACTACATTTTAACCGTGACTTCCCCAGCATTGCACGAACATATACATGCATTTAATAACTAACTAATACATACATATCGTACGGGAATGGTGTGTTAGATGCTGTAGAATTTGTTGAATGTCAAAAATGTTACTAAACAGGCTGTGGGGTATAAAACAGAACACATTGCTTTCCCTAGCTTCCTGCAAATTTTTTTTAAGCATAGTCAAAATGGCTTCTGAATTCAAAATATTGCCTGGTTGAATTCAAACAGTTCAGTCAGAAACATTTCATTGGTTCCTGACTCCTCTCAAGAAGTTCAACATTTTGATTGGTTCATCTGCCCATCATCTTTACCACAATGGTATCTGCTTGCTCCTGCACAGGTTGAGAAGGGCAGACCAAGTTTATGAATAATCATGACAAGCCGCATGTAATGGTAATAAATAAATGAATCAATGATTTTTGTGGGTAATGTGGAATAAGAACTGGTAATAAAACCTTAACCGAGAACACGCAGAGCAACACTTTGACGGACAGCAGATTTCACTGCTTATGTTATAAAGGGTTCTGCACGACATTGTCTTCTGCAAATTTTGAATACAAACATAAATGTTGATATGGTTAGAGGTACGCCCCCTGTACATCTTGCATCTTTGCTCTCACATGGTGGTGGATGAGGAGTCTGTAAATGGATTTATTTTATAGGACTTGTTCATAAACTTGCATATTCATAAACCTGATCCTGACTATTCAGAATGCTCAATGAAAGTTTTTCTGATTAACAGGTGGAATTCAACCAGGCAACTTATTGAATTCAGAAAATCCCATACTTATGCATAGGTCTGCTGACCTCCTCCCCCATCTTTGTAGCCGGCAGCTCACTCTTCTGGGGCTCCAGACACAGTATCTCTGGCCACCAAAGTGCTGCTGGGGAAGGTGGTCTCTTGACCCCAATCCTTCTTCACAGCCGATTACTCTCTAGTTGACAGCGTAGCCATTAATATCATTAATGGCTTCCAGGCTGGCTTCTGCAGCTCCAGCACATCCGCTGAGGTCAGAAACAAATGACCTCCAAGTGATAAAGAACCAGCAACACCAGGCGACGATGACCAGGAGACCCCAGGCAAAGCAGAGCAGCAGACAACCGCAGAAGAAGCAGAGGCATCCCCGGGCCATGGAGTCCAGGCAGCACTAGCTGGTGCAGGTGTGGCTGCCCTAGCTGGTGCAAGACAGGGCCAGAGCAGTCTGTGAGGGGACGCCGGGATGGGAGCCCCCAGCCAAGAAAGCGGCAGCAGGAACTCCACTTCTACCCGGGCAGGTAGTCCTCCCATGGCGGTGGAGGTGGGAGCGGCAGGTAGTCCTCCTCCTGCACTGGAGACAGCAGTGGGGCTTCTCCCTCTCATGCTGGAGAGAGCAGGCACTCTTCCTCTGCTGGTGAGGGTGGAAACAGCAGGTACTCTCCCTCTGCTGGTGCCTTGGGCTGTGGATGCACCGACTCCCCCCTCTTGGGCTGTGGATGCACCGACTCCCCCATCTTGGGCTATGGACACAGTGACTCCCCCCTCTTGGGCTGTGGATGCATTGGCTCCCTCCTCTTTGGCTGTGAATGCACCAGATCCCCCCTCTTGGGCTGTGGACGCACCAACTGCCCCCTCTTGGGCTGTGGATGCACCGACTCCCCCCTCTTGGGCTGTGGATGCACGACTCCCCCATTTTGGGCTGTGGACACAGTGACTTCCCCCTCTTGGGCTGTGGACGCACTGGCTCCCCCCTCTTTGGCTGTGAATGCACCAGGTCCCCCATCTTGGGCTGTGGACGCACCAACTGCCCCCTCTTGGGCTGTGGATGCACCGACGCAGGATGTTTGGGCTCCTCCCACTTGGGTTTTGGAGATGATGGGGTCTTCTGCTTCAGCAGCCAAAACCATTCAGGAGCACCCGACACCTTCCCCTCCAAATAGGCCTCCCCTTTTTAGGGGCAGTCCTCCCGGTCATGCCCGCACTCTCTACACATGATGCACAGGGGAGCCCCTTCAATCCTCCACTGCTCCTGTTCTGTTGCCCAGTCCAGGGTCCCCATCGGGTTGGATCTCGTGATCACCACCTCCTGTCCCATTCCTCCTGCTGTTGCTGCCTCTGCTTCCTTCTCTTCTTTCCCGTCCTCTTATTAAAAAAAAATGAATCCTTTTCTTCAAAAAATAAATTGCACCTGCAGTACCTGTTCTGGAATCCCATGATGGACACCACATGTGACAGGACAGCTGAGGTTGGTGACATCAGGCCAGAAGCAGGAATTGAGTGCAAAGCTCACTCAATAATATTTTAACAGAGCAAAATAAAAAAAAAAAAAGTTTTAAACAAAAACAACTCTCGAACATAACATAATCTTAACTAACAAATATGCTGCTGGAACTTCTAGCACTTGTAGTAGTTGTTTTTAATTTCGTTTTGTTTTTTACTTTCATTCTCCTCACTCGCTCACTCTCATTTTCTTCTACAAAACACTGACAACACTCCTCCAACATACCGGTTTATATACACATGCAGTTAACAAATAATCGCAAACACTTAAACAATAATTAAATAAACGGCACCAGTCACATTCTCCTGAGACGTCTGACAGATACGAGCTGCTACCATCGCATCTGCCAGACCATATCCAAACTAAACAATAACAAAGAAAACATTGTATTTTAAATAAACAAAATATTCAAATCAAACAACAACCCATGTTCTCAAACAACACATTTTAAAACTTACAATATCAAAATCACCAGTGCTTAATTATCAACACATTTATTTACGTGCAGAGCTTGGCGTTTTTTCACATTTCCAGTGTTTTTGTTTCAGATAAATTATACTAAAGAGTAGAGTAAGTGTTGCCAGCACATATACACAATGCTTACTACAGTACATATGTCAGGCATTACTGGTGTTCATGTTGCTTTTTCTTGGTGAAATGATTTAGCACTGAATCTTTTACACCTGCTTGCTTGTCTGTATAGTTCTGTATACAACTCCCACTGTATCCAGGAGTACATGTCTATAAAAACGTTAGGTTATTACCATAACCTTGGTTCCCTGAAAGAGAATGACAACCATTACCAAATGGGAAGAGCTGTCTGATCGTCAGTCACTGAGCAAATATACAAAAGCTGCCCTATCATGGCCCTGCTGTGAGGGGGAAGTCCCTCCCACCTCCTATTGAAGAGGAACATCCTCACAGTAGCACATTGCCATTTTCTTTCTGTGAGGGGATCCAAGGGGAGATTCGAGGCGCAGATTGTCAGGATGGAGCCACCACTCCAGTGTCTTCTGGCATTGTCTGGACACTTGCACCAGCCAGTACAGGTGCACCTTGAGCATATTACCCAGGATTGAAGTGGGCGCATTCTCCGCAGCCCTAGTGGAAGGATTCTCGAGGTGGCTGCCATCAGCCCCAACAATCTTTGATATACTTTGACCTGTAGGAGAGCGACCAAATCCTGTCTTCCGACAGTGAGGCAAGCAGGCTCACAGAGTTCAGTTTGATCCCCAAGAACACTGTGGACAGAGATGGTACGAAGTTGCTCTTCTGTTGATGTATTGAGAGCCTTAACTTGGTGGCAGCTGGGGCAGTCTCCCTTGGGCTTGGAGGGGGCGGGTGTTTCTTGGGCCTTGGCCTCAGTCTCCAGCCGGAGAACTGGTTACCCCTGGTCTGTGGTGGTCCCCTGCCACTGGCTCTGCCTCTGCCTCTGCCCCTGCCTGCTTGTCTACTCTGGGGTGGAGGGTGATGTTCAGACCCTTTTACCCCAGCAGGCTGTGAATGCCACCTTGGACACTGACGGTATGCCGGAAGGTGCGAACACTTGTAGGTGACCTCCGTGGCCTTGTGGGACCTCTCAAGCCTGATATCAATGGTCGCTCCAAAAGTCTGCCCCGGTGTAATGGACCTTGGCTTGTGTCAGCCACAAATGCCGGCGGGCGGCCACCATCGCCGCCACCGACCTCCCTGATGCCTGACCTGACTCCCCCATTAATACAGTCATTGCCTTAACTACTGCCTGGAGCTCACCTGTGTCTGCTTCTGTAGCCCTTTCCTGCAGCCTCTCTGCCAACTGGTTCTGGCATAGCACCAGTATAGCCATAGCATTTGCTGCTCGGACTGACAGCGTAGCCGTTGCGTAAGCCTTTTTGAGCATCACATCAAAGGCTTGGACGGCTGCAAGGCTTGGACGGACAGGTTGGGTCCTTATCCCCCTTGGTGAAGGTGGAACCTTGCACCAATACCGTGACCGTGTCCCTGTTAGTGGGGAATGTGCCAAGGCCCGCTTCTTGGGCTCCTGCAGTATGAAGCAGAGACTCTGCTGTTCTGGAGGCTGAGGGTGCAGTTGCTGGGTTGCTCCAGGAGGAACGCACCAATTCCAGGAAGTTCTGGCACAAAGGGTAGGCATGCTGTGTGTACCTTTTCTGCTGAAGGAAGCAGTTCCCCTTTCCGTCTTGTTCTGCCGGCCAGGGAACGTCTGTGGCTGCAGCTGCACGCTGCATTAGTGCACGGAACTCTTCCCTGTATGGCAAGGGCGGCAAGGAGCCTCCCACCATGGCCTGCCCAATGGAGGTGGCTGGGTCCGAGACGTCCGATCTGGATGCTAGCTCGTCTGGGCTAGGGGGTATAGACAGAGGAGATGGGGAGCAAGACTGTGGGGGCTGGGGCTGCCTGATGGTAGGGGACAGCCTGCCCTGTGATTCTAACAGGGTCTTTAGCATGTTCTTCTGGTCCCTTACAGTCTCTGCCAGCTCCGTAATGTGCAGCTCTGCCAAGCTTTGGCACCTCCTAAGCGACTGTAACGGGGATTGTCTGCGCCTGCATGTGGAAGGGGACCGGTGCCTGCGCGGCAACCGCCTATCCCCTGGTGAGCGTTCCTTCGAGCGGTACCGCCTCGGCGGTGACCACCTTGCCTCCCCTGAGAGGTGTCTGCACCTCTGTACATGTGGTGGGGAAGGAGAGGGTGACCCAGTTGTGCGGGAGAGTTCCCTGGTCACTGTAGCAGTGGGGGACCTAGTTCCAAAGTTGGTGCCACGCTAGGAAAGCCGTAGGCTTGAGAGCGGATCTAGGCCCAGGCAGTTTTTTTTTGTTGTTTTTGCTTTTTTTTCTGGTCACTGTGCCCGATTAAATCGATGTAGAGGACGATGCTGTAGAGTCTCCGTACAGCACCACAACAGCTCCTCACACTGTATATCAACTACACGAGGCCTCATGCAGTGAATAAAGAGTAATGTCCGCCGCAAATCTCAGAAGAGGGGTCGAAACCAGCTGTAGTAAACTGACATGAGAAATAGGCGAGAGCACTCTTTAGTAATGCTCGAAAGCACAAGTCTACCGTGGAATTTTTATAAATTTGCGAGTAAAACCCAACAAACCAGTCAATTTCGGTTCAAGAAAGCAAATGCAATCTGACCTGTCTCAGTGAAGTGAGAGAGAAAATGACGATGTGCTACTCCCTCTTCAACATGAGTTGGGAGGGACTTTCCCCTCACAGCAGGGTCCTGATAGGGCAGTTTTTTATTTATATATGCTCAGTGATTGACGGTCAGAGAGGCTTATCCCATTTGGTAATGGTTGTCATTCGAATTGAAAGGGAACTCCATATGCTAGACAGAATTTTCTGGGTCGCAGCAATAAATATTGCTCAGGTTTTTCTGCTTAAAGGTAACACTTGTACTTGGTGGTTAAGGAATTATTTAGCCCATATGTATGTCACATGTGCATGCATAATTTAGTATTTACAGTCATAGTACTTTTTTTTTTTACTATGATGAATTATTTAAAAGTAGATGCATGGTTTCTGTCATGTGAATTGTACATTAGTTTCAAACAGATTTTTCCCCACTCAGGCTTACTCAGTTTTGTAAAACCTAAATTTAGACTTATGAGTCATTAGCTTTAAAACATTATCAAGGCTACAGAAAAGAAAATGTAGAAGGGGAGTCAGAGAGTGATTTCAGACTGTTGGGCATAAATTACCAACTTTGTTCCAATCAATATTAAATATTTAGGGGTAGATGTACTAAAATGTTGCGCCTGTCGCAATAGTCCCAAACCAGTTGCAAATGAGTCAGAAGTCTAGGGTGAAATGTACGAAACATGCGCAGTGCTGTTAATGACTTTTAAGGGAACGCTTTGCGACAGCAGTTTTTCTTTGTGGTTCAACCTTAGATGAATATGTAATTCTGGGTGTTCCTGCATAAGTTCGCAAAAAGGGGGTACAGATTGAGGGTTCACAAATATTATAATGAGATGTACTAAAGCTGCAGACAATTGCAACACTTACAATTGCATCAATTTGTTAAGGACTTTTGAAAGCATGTTTTAAACAATTGCAATTGTTGCTGGCATTTCCCAGTCCGCTTTTTCTCGTGCATTGCCAGTTGTGCTCAATGCATTTTTGAGTACGTAATTTTCACTAAAGTAAAGGGCACAATCTTCGATCTTCGCGCAATCCCCTCGCTAAATTTGTGCCTTGCAAAAAAATAGTGCTTTGGCTCAAAATGAGAGATATTCCAAAATGGCACAAAGCAGTTGCGAGACATTAGAATATAGCAGTTTTTTTAGCAATTCGCAAATCTGTTTGTGCCTAGCAAAACCGTTTGAGTATTCACTACCAATATAGCAACTGCACACAACAGCCAAGCAAGAATGCAGAATGATGGACAGTCACCATTAGTAATGGTATTACCCCGACAAGTTACAGTCAGTCATTGGTGTATCAGTATGTACCAATATCACAGCAGACATACATACGGACCATTCAAATACACAATTGGCTCCATAGCTAGGCACCGAGTTTTCAAATTAATGAAGTGATAATGCCACTGTTTTATTGAATACAGACAGTATTGTATCATGAGGAAATACTATATAGGTTTCTTTAAAGGCCAGCTGATCCAACATAGCTGTATGTTTTTGAAGTAAAATTTAAAAAAAAAGGCTTTGGATACTGTCTGTTTTTTTTTCTAAATGATTTTTTGAAATATATATATATATATATATATATATATATATATATATATATATATATATATATATATATATATATAAGTCGTGCCATGACAAAGTCTACTGTGGTAGCACTCTCTCTGATTTGTAAATGTAACGAGTTCATTCACCTGCAAAGTAAACACAGAAATGCATTATGTTATTCATTCTACTCACCCATTTGAACATCATAATTAAGCCCAGTTTGTAAGGTTTTTTCGTTATGACATTTTTTTGTAAGAATAATAATTCATTCTAAATACACCCCTAAAATGTTAATTGTAGCCTACTATGATTTCTCAATAAATGAACAGTATCTACAATTAGCAACATCGACATTCAGCAGACTGGATAGCTGCATAAAAATGACCAGAAATTACAGTTAACAGAACTGTTTGTCCCACCTCGGCTAACTTATGATTGGACCTCTGCAGAGAAAATACAGGTCTTTGATTGGTTGATCGTATCACCGATCTGGCTTTAGGAAAAACGTGAGCATGCCTTTCACAGCAACAGTGCCCTGACGATGTTTGGCTCTCCGAACTGCAGCTGCCCACCTCTCAACCGTAATGCACAGCAATCTATGGAATAGCCAAATAAAGCAATGGGCCACAAGATGGGTGTATAACGTATGTATACGATTAATTTACAGATGTGTGACAGCACACAGCAAAGATAGCAGGCAAGACTCCCCCCCCTCTTCATCCTTCTCTTAATCTACATTTCCATACTTCCATACTTGTACACGTTGGATGCAGATATGCCTGTGGAGCAATGAAAAACACATATAACTGTATATGTAAACACACTACCGCTTTCCATCATATCAATACAATACATTTGCATATGTTTGCATCACCATCAACTTTAGGTAAACTGGACTCACTATATCATGCAGCACTGAGGTACATTACAAATACAAGATTTAATATACATCACTGTATATTATACGATTTGGTAAGCTGGATTTCTTTGGCTTTATGCAGGTTGAAGCACTGGTATGTTCTGGTATATAAGGCTATTCAATGTAAATTACCCTCTTACTTAAATGAATACCTTATAGCTTCCCATAGTAACCATAGCCTCAGATCTCATTCTTTTTTGCATTTTAAAATCCCAAATGTGCGTACTGAGGCTGGTAAAGGATCCTTTGCTTATTATGCCCCATGGTCCTGGAATGAGTTCCAGTCCAAACTAAAGCTGCAGACCCATATATCTTTATTGCAATTTAACAGCAAACTGCATGATTTCAAGTTGCAATTGTTTTAAATAGTTGACTACTTTTGTGTATTTTGATTATTGTTTTAAATGTGATTTGCCTGTGTCTTAATTGTATTAAATTGGGTATTTGTTCTCATTGTCCGATTGACTTGCTGTTACCTGCTTGTCTAGGTCTCATTCGTAAAAGAGGTTTTAATCTCAATGTGACTACGTAGTTATATATATATATATATATATATATATATATATATATATATATATATATATATATATATATATATATACACACACACACACACACACACACACACACACACACACACACACACACACACACACAGTTGCAAAAGCATTCAGACCCCTCACCAATTTTCTCATATTATTGAATTACAAATGGTACATTGAAATTTCGTTCTGTTTGATATTTTATTTTTAAAAAGTGAAACTCAGAATCAATTATTGTAAGGTGACATTGGTTTTATGTTGGGAAATATTTAAAAAAAAAATAAAAAACTGAAATATCTTGCTTGCATAAGTATTCAACCCCTGTGCTGTGGAGTTTGCACCGATGAAAGAAATTGCCCAAAAGAGGACACAGTTACCTTACAATCGGCCTCTACCTGTGAACCATTAAAGTTGCTGTCACATTCTCTGGATAAAAATCCCACTGTTGAAGGATCATTGGTAAGGCTGTTAATTGAAGGAAAATGAAGAGCAAAAAGCATTCTACAGAAGTCAGAGATAAAGTAATACAAATGCATAGATTAGGGAAAGGGTACAAAATAATATCCAAGTGTTTGGATATCCCAGTGAGCACAGCTGGATCAATAATCAGGAAGTGGAAGCTGCATCACACCACCCAGGCACTGCCAAGAAAAGGCCGTCCCTCAAAACTCAACACTCAAACAAGAAGGAGACTTGTGAAAGAAGCCACAGAGAGGCCAAGAATCATTTTGAAGGAGCTACAGAGTTCAGTGGCTGGGAGTGGAGTAATGATGCACCAGTCAACCAAATCAAGAGCTCTGCATAACACTGGCCTGTGTGGGAGGGTGGCAAGAAAGAAGCCGTTATTCAAAAAGTACCATCTGAAAGCACATCAGAAAGCATGAGAGTGACCCAGCTGAGATGTAGGAAAGGTTTTGTGGTTAGATGAGACCAAGATAGAGCTTTTTGGCCAAAACTCAAAGCGCTATGTGTGGCGCAAACTTAACACTGCCCATGCCTCAAGACACACCATCCCTACAGTGAAGTATGGTGGTGGCAGCATCATGCTGTAGGGATGCTTTTCATCAGCAGAGACTGGGCATCTTGTTACAATTGAAGGAGGAATGGAAGGAGCAAAATACAGGAAAATACTGCAAGAGAATCTGCTTCAGTCCAAATAAAATATTAATGTGTGGGAGTTGAATACTTATGCAAGCAAGATATTTCAGTTTTTTATTTTTCTTAAAAATATTTCCCAACATGAAACCAATGTCACCTTACAATAATTGATTTTGAGTTTAAGTGTTTTAAAATAAAATGTCGAACAGAACGAAAGTTCAATGTACCATTTGTAATTCAGTAATATAAGAGAATCTCCTGGTATTGACTGTTGATCTACTAAAAAACTTAAAAGAAAGAAAAAATAGGAAGATATTGCATAGTCAGCAACCAGTTTGGGGTCATACAAGTACTAATATATTTGTGCATAGTTTTTGCAAAGGCTTTGTTGGGCACACAAGCCGTTATCTTATATATTATAGATTATAAAACGATGACTCGTGTTTAGAAAAAACTGGTTTTCTGAATAAGGTGTCTAGAAGGGCTAGTATTCTGATAGCATCCTAATACTAAGTTGGTATTCAGTATCAGAATACTGGTATCCATAATACGGACTGATTCATTCCAAATACCTTGTTTACATGGCATGGAATAGTTATTCAAATTTTCCACTATTCCAGGGTTCTACATTTAAATTTTTAACTACTGGCCCCTCGGGCCACTGAGCTAGTGTTTTCACTGCCCCGGATGCAATTTTATTTAGCCCAATATATTTATATGGTTTTTATTTTCAGTATGTTTCTAACTGTGTACGGTAACCAAAGAGAGCCCACACCTCAAAATAAAGTGGCTAAACGAAGCCTTTCAATATATGTTACTTCAGCCATTTAACATGTATAGAGCAAGTGCTATAAGAAGTAATCCAAACTTGGGTAACATTGAAATTAGAAAGGTAATTTAACATTATGATGAATATAAAGACATACTAAATGTTAAGCACAACAACACAGTGACTATAAGAAAAGGCAAGATACTTGAAGTTGGAAAGGAGTTTTATTTTTTTAACTCGGGACTGTAGTTCAGTGTAAAACATCCACTGTTGACTTTCTGTGAATGGATGAAGTAACAACAACATTTGCACTGACCATTAAAAGTACAACCAGGTATTATTGTTTTGAATTATTTACCGGTTATTGGATAAACAAAGTAACTTGACTTAGATTTATCTGATGTCAATATTTGATGGCTAGTTGTAATTAGTAATGTTAAACTATTGTAATGTTGGAATGTATTTTCTATTTTGGCCAGGTTACAATATTTACACTAATATTATTTTATAAATATAATTTGTTAGAATTAAACAGATGTAAAATATTTAGGTTGCTATATGACAGGTGTTATTTTATTCTGAATACACTACAGCAAAACATTTGGTGGTTTGCGCCATATTATGCTACTGTTGCTTTAATTGGAAGAGATACGCGCTGTGATGTTGCTGCTGCTCATTGAGTTCTGTATTTTAATTCAGTAATCAAAAGAAAAACACTTGTATCTAAGGAAATAGGGTACAGAGGGAATAAATCTCGTCTTGGACATTGTTTGAACATTTTGTGAACGCAGCTAAACTTTACTGGCTTACACTGTTATGCTGTCTGTTTGTGCACACGCATTTGCCTTTTACTCTTGGTAGCATAAGGGACCAGAGTTCAGGTAATCGAATACACAAAAAAGTTTGCACCCTGTGTATTCAGATAGGAAACTATTCGAAATTCCCACCCCTAATCCTAATTATAAACACTTTTAAATCAATATTCATAATACAAAATATTAGCAATCCTATATTGAGAGTTGTCGCTTGTGTAGCCTCTCCCAAGTCAGAGCCAATCTTGCTGAGTGATACCAGCGAGTCCTGGAAAGATTGTGAATGGAAAGTCTGGGAAACTAAGGCTAAACGTTACTTTTTTTTTTCTCTATCATAATGAAGCCTCCACTCTAAATGGTCGTCTTATTGGTTGCTTAGTTATAGAAAACCTGATTTGTAAAAGATTTGCCGCAGCACTTTAAGTCGAATTGTACAACACAGTACCTCCATGTACGTATGGACTCTGATTCTAAGACTGACAATGTTTTTTTATATACTGCGCACCCGCCCTTTCAACTCCTAATCAAACATCAATACAAATTTTTTACCAAACGTTTAATTAAAATTCGATTTCAGCTGTGTGACCGGGTATAAGGACCTATTCGATATTCATATAAATATAGTATATATATATATATATATATATATATATATATATATATTCCTGATTCATAATACGTAGCCATATATTGATATGTACCTAAGTATTTCATGCATTCTAAGTATATATATCGTATATTATACTATATATATATATATATATATATATATATATATATATATATATATATATATATATATATATATATATGACTAGTCGAATGTAACCGGCCCATTCAGGCCTGTGGTGCTTCATAACTACCGGCCAAACTGCGCTCTCTACCGGCCCCAGGCCACCGCCATGGTTAATGTCGAACCCTGTATTCCGAATACAACTGGAATCCTGATAGAACAGGACAACCAGAACAGGTGCCAGGATAGCAATATGGGTGCAGTCAATTGCACTTACCACGTACGGAAGGTGCGTGACCTCATAAAAATACTGCATTATCTCCTCCCTGTTTGCCCTGGTACTGGGGAATTTAATATGTTCCTCAGCAAGTTACAGAAACACGGTTATGAACCTGTCAAGGTGACAGGACATGGCTGACTGGGTGATCCCCACTGTATCACCTGCTATCTTCTGGAAGGTCCCGGTAGCAGACACTACCAATTGCTCAGACAAGGCATGACTGCGCAGGTTTGTTCTGGCCAGGTCATCATGTAGCATGTGACATAGATGAGTCAGCATGTCTTGGTCGAGACGATACCTGGACACGACTTGCTCATTGCTCAATGTATGTGTGCCGAGGCCGGTTCACCCTTTCAGCATATCCTCGCCTATGTTGGGGTTGCTGTTGCTGGGTGTGCCTTGCATCATTCACATCCAAATGTCGATGGTTGCCTGTTTGTAGTCAGTGCTGGAACGGTAGTGTGCAGTCCTTTTACAATCCATATTCTGCGCGTCACAAACCTGGTTTTGTGCTTGGCGCATACCTTCGAATATACCAGGATCATGCATATTGTTAGCCACTGCATACATTTTGTCTCTGCACAGCGCAGAATGGATTGTAATGCGCAAAAGGACGTTTAGAATATGGCAACTTGGCACAATTTGTGACGCACATACCCCTCTGCGCGGTTCGTAAACTTTTCGAAGATCGGGCCCAAGGTGTACTTGCAAGCCTTAAAAACTAATTTCTATGACATTTCTGGTTTTCCCAGAGTATTGTGATCAATAGACTGCACACATGTGCCACTAGCCCCTCCAGCTCATTCTGACCATCTGTATAGGACCATGGTCTATTGTGTGTTAATTGTCTAGGATACTAAATAGACCAAGTTAAAAATAATTAAAATAAAAAACCCTAATATAATTTAGTTTTAATTTAAAATAATCTTTTATTTGCATTATACACTAATGTTTACAATGCAGCAGCATAATTTATGTTGTGTTATCAGTAGGCTAAAGTAAAAGGAAAGTGTGCTAGGTATTCATTTCGTTTTATTGCTGTATTGTATACTGTGTAGGCCTACTGTACAGATTTATATTTTTACATATTGTAATGTGTAGCCTACTGTGACAGAGAGCGAATGAATCTTAGTCAACAGTCTCCCTCCCAATCTGTGAGGGTATGTTATAACAGGAACAGGATGCCTCGTACTGGATGGTCTGGCAGTTCATTCCAGAGTCAGTCGGAGCCAGCCATCCAGGAAGGGGTCGGAGTCACATTGCCCAAAGTCATCGCCCTAAAGTGGTATGTGATGTGTCAGTCACGGATTGGAGGAGACGTGACTGAACTAGCTATCGCAGGGGACGTGACTAAGGGTATAGTTGGGGATGTGACGACGTAATCTGTTCCTTTGAAGTGGTTATGAGAATGACCAAGAAAGGAAACGGACTGTGAAAAGCGTATTGTGAGTGTTAAGTGTTTTGTTTGTTTGTGGAAACTAACTGTCTGTGTTTGTCACTGTTAGATGGCAAACACACACCAGGTGCTGTCACTACAGGCCAGCACCAAGCCCAGACTACACTTCACGACTGTCACTATACTTGCCTTGCCCCTCACCTGCACAAAGAGCACTCACTATCCAGGAGACATGACCATGTCTGTGTTGTGTGTTATTCTTTGTATTATTATTTCAGGACTGAACCCCGAGGTTTATAATCTGGCAATACACATCACTGTGTAGAGTCAGCCTTATTATTTAACCAGTTGCAAACAGGGAAACAGAAAAATAAAGAACTGTTTTGAACTGTGCACTTTGTGTCTGTCGTTGCTGGAGCACCGGCATCACCTGTACACTTGAGCACTGCAAACCACTCGATCACACCTACCCAAAACACATTAGTGTTATTTCAGCGCAATGATTTATATTTAAAATACACTGAGAACTATAAATGTGTGTGCGATTTTATTGTATTGTTTTGAAACCTGACACCTCCTTGTGTCGGACAAACATGTCAGGTTTAGTGAGGGGCTACTGCATGATTATGAAAAGCTTTTTGGGGGTGAAGGTTGGGGCTCCGCTATAGAATCTGATGGGATTAAACTGCCTTTCATTTTATATATATATATATATATATATATATATATATATATATATATATATATATATATATATATATATATAATTAAAATGAAGACGGAACAGAATGCATTGTACAGATGACGTTTATATTTAACAAAAATAATGTTATTTTGATTTTTGCACCCTTGCATGTATAGACATCCTTCAGACACCCTCTGCTGCACAAACCTATCTTAGATCTCTAAGAATATTTAAATTAGTATATTGCGACTCTTTTCATAACTTTCTCTTAGTACATACGACAAAATGTATACTTTGCAAATTGTTGCAACGAAAATGCAAATTGCGTTATGTTTGCGCTATGACTGACACGTCTTAGTACATCTACCCCTTAGAGTGTAAATGAGTGTGTGAGACATCTTACCACACTTTCAGTTCCATTCTATTTGTTTCCAGTTCACTTATGGCTACCAAAAACAGATTTGCTGCAACTCGGCATCCCCCAAGTGAAATTGCACTAATACTTATTTTATTCAACATTTTAAGATCTATTGGTTGTGCCCTGTAGAGTTCTTGTTTATGTTCAATTCATAAGTGATTGAAAGTAGATTCACAAATCTTGTAACTTGGAATTCCCTTTAAATTCGAATGACATCCATTACCAAATGGGAAGAGCCTCACTGACCGTCAATCTCTGAGCAAATATACAAAAGCTGCCCTATCAGGGCTCTGCTGTGAGGGGGAAGTCCCACCCACCTCCTGCTGAAGATGGGCGTCCTCACAGTAGCACATCGCCATTTTCTCTTTCATCTCTCTGAGACAGGTCATACATTGCTTTTGCTTTTACGTACCGAATTTGGCTAATTTGTTGAATTTATCCGCAAATTAAAGATTAATTCACGGTAAAAATCGTGCTCAAGTGTGTCTAAAAGAGTGCCCTTGCTTTATTCTCGTGTCAGTTTTCTGGCTCGAGCTGGTTTTGACCTCTCTGAAGGGCCTAGCGTCTCTCTCAACCCTCTGGCTTTCCTAGCACGGCTGCGCCACTGTACGCCCCCATTACACCGGGGCAGACTTTTGGGGCGACCACTGATATAAGCCATGAGAGGTCCTACAAGGCCACGGAGGTCACCGCCAAGTTTTCGCACTTTGTGGCTTACCGTCATTTGCCCAAGGTGGCATTCGCAGCCTGCTGAGGTGAAAGGGTCTGAACACCGCCCTCCACCCCAGAGTAGACAAGCAGGCAGAGGCAGAGCCAGAGGCAGGGGACCACCGCAGGCCAGGGGTAAGTGGTTCTCCGGCTGGAGACCGAGGCCGAGGACTAAGAAAGACTCACCCCCTCCCAAGCCCAAGGGAGACTGCCCCTGAGGGGCCCTGGCTGACACCACACCAATGACCCATGGCAAAGCTGCACCCAGGACTGGGTGCTATTGACAATGAGACACGGATACGCTTTACAATTCCGCATAGGTCCGCCACCCTTCAAGGGTGTGCTCCTCACCACCGTCGAACCAGCGAGGGTGATACTCCTTCAACAGGAGATCGCCAGTCTTCGAAGGAAGAACTCTGTATGCCTGGTAAGTCCAAGAGATGCCCTCAGCGGCTTTTACTCCAGGTACTTCCTGGTGGAACGAAAGGGACAGCGGTTTCAGACCAATTATGGACCTCAGGGTCCTCAACTTCTTCATCAAACAGAGGAAGTTGAACATGCTGACAGCACAGCGTATCCTCCAGTCTGTCCAACCGGGCGACTGGTTCACATCGATCGACCTGCAATACGTGCACTTTCATGTCCTGATCCGTCCCATGCACAGAAAATATCTGCGCTTCGCCTTTCAAGGCAATGCATACGAATTCTGCGTGCTGCCATTTGGCCTCTCGCTGGCGCCCTGCACATTTTCAAAGTGCATGGATGCAGCACTGGCTCCACTCAGGCTGCAGAGTATTCGGATCCTAAACTATCTGGATGATTGGTTGATTTGCTCGCAGTCAAAAGCACGCGCAGAGGCACACACAAAACAGGTCATAGATCATATGGCGAAGTTGAGGCTCAATATATCAACAGAAGAGCAACTTCGTACTGTCAGTCCACAGTGTTCCTGGGAATCAAACTGAACTCTGTGAGCATGCTTGCCTCTTTGTCGGAAGACAGGATTTGGTCATTGGAGACCACATTCTCCCTATTCAGAGAGGACACTCTCCTAAAGGACAAACTATATCAAAGATTGTTGGGGCTGATGGCAGCCGCCTTGAGAATCCTTCCACTAGGGCTACTGAAAATGCACCCGCTTCAAGCCTGGGTGAATACGCTCAAGGTGCACTCGGTCTGAGATCGGTACCGGCTGATGCGAGTGTCCAGACAATGCCGGAAGACACTGGAGTGCAATCTGCGCCTCGGATCTCCCCTCAGATCCCCTCACAGAAGGGAAGTGATCACTACAGACACCTCTAGTCTGGGCTGGGGAGCGGTCTGGAACGGGAGAGGAATAAGATGTCAGTGGAAGGGATATTGGCAGCAAGCGCACACAAATGCCCAAGACCTGCAAGCAGTGAGTCTGGCGTGATTACATTTTCACCAGCAATTAATGCATAAACATGTGCTGGTCTGGACGGACAACACCACAGTGGTAGCCTACATAAATCACCAATGCGGCCTGAGCTCACCGGGCCTTCACCATGGAGCTCACAGACTCCTGTCCTGGACGCACAGAAACTTGTGTGTGGACAACAAGGCAGCAGGCCTTCTGTCCAGAGAAGCTCCAGACAGCTCGGAGCGGAGGCTGCATCCTCAAGTGGTGCAATAGATTTGGGAGAGGTTCCGGCCGGCACGAGTCGACCTCTTTGTCACAGCCGCGTCCACTCATTGCCCCCTATGGTTCTCCATGGAGAGAGACAGGGGTCTCCTGGGAGTAGATGCGTTAGCTCACCCCTGGCCACAGCTGCTCTTGAATGCTTTCCCCTGCTACCATTAATACCCCTGACACTAGAGAGGATCAGGGTGGATAAAGCATAGGTTCTTCTGGTTGCACCAGGATGGCCGAGACGCTCCTGGTTTGCTCTCCTCTCCAACATGTTGTCGGATCAGCTGTGGCAGCTCCCGCTGTGCAATGACCTCCTGAGCCAAGCGAGGGGCTATTATGGCACCCGAACCCAGCCCAGCTCAAACGAGACAAGGTTTGTCAGATGCAGTAGTAGAAACACTGCAGTCTGCTAAGGCACCGAGCACTAGAGCCCAGTATGCATATAAATGGAAAGTTCACGATCCGGTGACTTGCTCGATTGAGATAATATTAACCTTCTTACAACACCTGTTTGACGCAGGAAAACCAGCATCCACTTTGAAGGTATTCCTGGCAACAACATCAGTGTGCCATGACAAAATTGACTCGGTGTCCCCTGGGGCACATTTCCTGGTAGTGCAGTTTCTTAAAGGGGCTTGGGGGCTTCGTCCTCCCATGAAAATATGGCCCCCAAGTGGGATCTAGAACTGGTACTGCGGGCCCTTATAGGTCCCCCATTTGAGCCCATGGGCTCAGCAGAACTGTGCCGTTTCATTAAAAGTGGCATTTTTAATATCCATTTGTGGCAAAGTGCCCACCCCTGTGTGTATTTTGTGTTGTGTGTTAATGTTGGTGTGTAGTCATTGGTACTCGGGATATAAATGGGTCTGTGTAACAGGAGTTTTTAAAATGTATTTGTATTTAGGCATGAGGATTGCACAGCACTTCACGTGCAAGTAAAACATAATATTATGTGAGCACGGGGAATTGCTCTTTATTAATTCACGTGCAGTTGTACCACGACTCCAATTGAATGATTGATTAGCACTCAAGTCACGGTACAGCTGCATTAAAGCTGCCTGTTTTCACCCACTCTGTGTTGTGTGTTCGGTGAGTGGAGAACGGGTGTGGAGAGGAGAATATTAAGAACGAGAAAACAAAACAAATTTATATGACTGTTGTTTTCACTCACCCTGTTTGTCTGTTAGTCCACTGTTTGTGTAAGTGTTAGTTCGTTTTGTTTGTCTGTTTATTTTGGCTTCTCATGTCGTGTGTTGTTTTTGTTACAACCTTTTTATTTTCTGTTCTGTTTATTTTATTAAACGCTAAACCACCAAACTCCTCCTCTCTCTGTTGCTTATTTCCTGGCTCTGGTCTGACCCCAACCACTCTGGCCATCTTTGTGACACCATTACATCTTCCAGACGAGTAAGTGAGCTTCATGCACTGTCCATCGATGACACATGTATGGCTTTCACTGGAAGTGACTCGCAGCAAACATTAAGAACAAATCCATCCTTTGTGTCAAAGGTGGTATCCTCATTCCATATTAACCAATCAGTGGTTTTGGAAACTTTCAGACCTGCCCCGCACGAGTCAGAGAATGACCGTAAACAACACACGCTATGCCTAGTTCGGGCTTTGCACTGTTATTTGGATAGGACGGCGTCCTGGAGACAGTCCAACCAGCTATTTGTCTGCTACGGGTCCCACTCTAGAGGTCAGGCCCTATCGAAGCAACGTCTAGTGCACTGGGTGACAGATGCAAGACGCTTGGAGTATGAACAGACGGACTCCCCGTTACCGGGGGACATTACGGCCCATTCTACCAGGGGCCAGGCAACTTCATGGACTTTCCTTCATGGTGCCTCCTTAGATGAGTTATGCAATGTGCTACATGGACAGGTTGTCAGACGTTTTTACTGCCTTGATGTGACAAACCGAGCGAGACCCTCTCTGGGCTCTAGAATTTTGCAGGTGGCATGCCCTTAGGCATCTGTTGCTATCGCCGTGGGGCTGTACTGTCGATAATCTGGAGCCACGACGGCTTTGGTACAGCTTTCCCATTTGGTAATGGTTGTCATTCGAATTGAAAGGGAATGTTAGGTTATTACCATAACCCTGGTTCCCTGAAAGAGAATGACAGCCATTACCCTTAGAGGTTGTGTCCCCAGCTGACCTCTGATTTAGAAAGAAAATGGCAATGTGCTACTATGAGGACCTCCCTCTTCAGCAGGAGGTGGGCGGGACTTCCCCCTCACAGCAGAGCCTTGATAGGGCAGCTTTTGTATATTTGCTCAGATATTGACGGTCAGAGAGGCTCTTCCCATTCGGTAATGGTTGTCATTCTCTTTCAGGGAACCAGGGTTATGGTAATAACATAGCTTTCTGTATTGTTCAAAGACCAGGTTTCCTTTGTGCTGCCCAGTATTGGCAATTACCCCATCCAGCTAGGCACATCTGCAGACACCCACATGTTCCTGTAGAACTGGCAGAAACCCAGTTTGGCTTATCAGCTTGAAAGCACTTAAATTAAACCTGTGTAGCCTCCCCTACTTAATCTTATACATTATAGAACTTGTTCATTAAAGGGAATGCAGACATTCCTGTAGAACACATAATTTATTCTAAACCTCTGTGATAATTGTAAGTGCCCTGTCATTTAAATAAATGGCTTTCTGTTTGTAAAGCAGATTTATGTGCCCTCCTCAGAATAAATAAAACAGTAATTTGTTCCTGTTTTCAACTATGTCTTTGATCTGTTTTTCAGGAAGTAACTGACTTGGATGTGCAAGAGCTGGTGAGAAGGTCCATAGGGAGGCTAACAATTATCAGACAGACATTTCCTATGCCACAGAACACGAGTCAGCGGTGTAACCGAGGCAACCACAGAATATCAACTTCATTGTGTGACCAAAAGGATCCTTATGCCCAAAATATGGAGGTACTTCTTCCTTTACATTAAACAACAGCAATCAAATACACACACACACACAAAACAAAAACACAGGAGACACAACTGTTAATGAGAACGTGTTAATGGTGTTTGGAATGCTTTAACCTGTTCTGTAGATTCACTCCCTGTTTAGCAGTGCATTAGGATCCAAGCTAAAGTCATGCAGTACAGTTTGTCAAGCACAGAAATTGAGTGTGAGGCTGAGGTCCTAATTGTACACATTAAGTAAACATTTACAGTACACATATAAGAGCCAGCAGTATAAACAGGTGTAATAAGTCAAAGAGAAAATAATGATTGTTAAACAAGTGTGAGACTTATGCCAAGGAGAGGTGACAAATTAATTATCAAAACTTTTAAAGTAAAATCCAGTTATACTGAACCAAAAAGCACCAAAAAAACAAAAGTTACAGGGTCTTGGTGTTAATTTTTAAATTGCTAAAGCTTAGTAGCCTAAATATCTCATGCTTCCAGAAATAAAGTGATTCTTAAATGGACTATTAGGTGGTTACAACACTTACTGGGCACTGACATAATGCCCAGGGGAATGATAGTGTGGTAAGAGGATGTTTGCAGTTCAGCACTCAAAACATCTGCATAATTGTATATACAGTGTTACAATTTCAAGAGGCAATGGACCGAGTCATATGTGTTGACCAAGGTAAGCTGATCAATTAAGTTTATTTCTCAAGTGGAGATTGAGACTGGACACAAATTGAATTTAAGGGATTCGTCCCATTTCAGGCCTGTGTATTCTTTTTTGCATGCCAATCAAGACTATACCAAGCAGGACTGCCAATAAAGTCTGCACATGTTGGCACTCTCCAAGACAGACATTAATCCAGGCTAGTATTATTGAAAAACTAAACCAATTAACTTAATTTCAAAAAGTAAATTTGGAACAGTTTTTTGTCAAACAAATGTAAATCAGCTGTGCACTTGCGATGTAGCTTGTTCTGAGTGATATCTGGAAGCGAAACAACTAGCCTAATGGCTGCTGCACTGTGTTCATTACATTGCCATTAATACTTAGTAGCAGGCACAGTGAAAATCAAGGAGAGATCAATCTTTTAACTCCTAGGAATAGTTTTTCTGCATCAGACACCTCTTTCTTTTTTTGTAGAATGATGTAAGCTATTTTCCACGAGGGCCAAGTTGCTCTTTTTCAACTTTTGTCTTTAATTTTCCTTAACTAGCAATTGAAACAATTAAGATCTACTTTATACACAAGAGATGTTCTTGTGAGAGATGCAAACTGAGCATACAGATCTTGCATTGGCACAGGGTTTGGACCAAGATGCAAATTTCTATGTATAAACCTGTATATACCTTAGCATTTACTATGATGTACTATACTATTGTTGGTATGGCAACATTTGAAATGGTACAGGTGTGCTATCATTTTTATGACTGTAGCTGTCCCCTGTAGTAAAGATGTTGCCCCACAAGAAACAGACAGATCCTCAGTTTCTGATTAGAATAAACAGTATCAGGGGGGTCATCAGAACTGCTGCTGCAGAGTCACTTATAATAGGACCTTGGTTTTACGTGGCAGCCGAAGAATGGGACATATGAAGCAGCAGCCAGCTCTGAAGTCACAAGCCACTCGATAATGGGGGAACAATGAGGAAATAAGGAAATATTAGAGGCACTGATAAAATCAAACATTGAAGTGAAAGAGGTTTTGGATAAACTTAAGCCAAAAACAGAATTTCTGAACTGGAGCAGAAGATAAATGTTACAACAGGAAAAGGTCAGAACTTAAAGTGACTGTCAAAAAAATAAAATATAAACAAGACTGTGGCAGGCTGGCGAGTGGATAGAGGCCCAGAGACAGACTGCAGTTCAAGAAATATATACTTTTATTATAAATAAACACAAAATAAAAACGCACAAGGGCAAAAATAATGATGTTTAAACACAAATAACTAAAAAAAAAAAAAAAAAAACTTACAAAAATAAAGATTTCCAGGCTGGGCAATGCCTTCACTGGCTTTAGAAAAATTTAGACAACCAAACAAAACCAACCTGCTTCCTCAGCTCCCTCCTCCCAAATGAGGCAGCAGAGGTCTCCTTTTATGTCAGGTGGCTGGGCGCTGATTGATCGTTAATTAACCTAATCAACTAATCAACCCCAGACACCTGAACATAATAAACCCAGGCAGGTAGGGGAAATTAACCCCATCCCTGCCAATTTAAAAAGGCCAGAGCTTTGCTCTGCCACAAAGACAAACAAGAAAGCAGGACAGGGAGGAAAACCATGAATTGTCGCAATTCCTGAAAAATCTGAAGGTCGTAATTTGTTCAGAAATTTTTGGAGCAGATACATTTGTCAATAGCTTCCCAGAGGTGGAGCGCATCCAACGAATTCCAACGGTAATAGTCGCCTCAGACCAATAATTTTTAAACTCCTTTGCTTTCAGGACAAGCAACTGACTAAGGCTTTGGACAATGCAACCTCCTCTATACGACCAGGATTCTTGGGTTTCTATTTATGGTTACTTTTAAAAAAAGAGTTGCAGAAAAAAGGAGTACTCACCGATCAATAGATTTCTATGAGGCAAGGGAATCAGATAGGGAATTATTTATCCTGTTTGTCTGAAGGTTACTTACCAGAACAAAACTGTAACCTACAGGTCAGAGAAAGAAGTGTAGTGCTTTAGATTAACAAGGAAACATTTAAACACATCTTTCCCTAGGGGTGTACCTTAAAACAATCTGTGAGATTAGTTAATACAATTAATTCGGTTGGGAATGTCTGTTTTATATACAGCTATGACCAACAGTTTTGCATCACCCTACAGAATTAATTAATTTTGACCATAAAGTTGAATGAAACCTGCTGAATAATATTACGACATTTTGCAAACTAACATTAAATATTGTACTACTATTATCGCTTCCAGTAGACTTTTGCAATATCAGTTACTTTAATTACATGATGTTAAAATATCTAAATTATGTTCATATCAGGGTTTTTTCAGTATTACAATCACATCACAAAACCAAAAAAACAACAAATTCTCACCAAACAATTACATTCAAGTAAAAAAAAGGACGTGGCATATTCTCATCATGAGTTTAATTCCCATATGGACAACATAAGAGTGTAGAGGGTCAGTTTTTATGTGGTTTGCTATTTTTGCACATATAGGAGGTCATATTGGCTTTTGAAACCCATTTCCCTGGCCAAAAGCACAGAAATTAATTGAATTGGCATTGCCATGAACTGGCACACAAATACTTTAATATGTGGAAGCCTGTTTAAATTGACCTGAAGGGGAACTGCAAAGCAATAATTATGGAACCAAGTCATCCTAAATTTCCCCAGAACGTGACATTGTAAACAATTTGCACTAGAAATGAGCTTTAGCACTTAAAGCTCAGTTGGGATGTGGATTATCTTCCATCACTGTGATTGATGTGATTTGAACATAACTCTTCCAGTGCAGCTGGAGTTCCAACAGGTTTGGATCTGGAATGTATGAATTTAAAGGAGTGTAAAGTTAGCACAGTAGCTCAACAAGATGATACTTCAGTGCCTCAGCTGTAGAGCCTCTATGCTCCAGCAACATTAGCTAGAAGCAGTCGGAGGACTTGAACTCAAAATGAGAACTCATCACAGTGATCTGTCCCACTAGAGGGATTCAATATAATTTTTAGATCCAGCAATAGTCAACTTTGTGGCAACTGTGCCGAACAAATATCACTGTGACTTCAGTACCCTCATAGATGGGATGACACAGGCTCTTCTGACAACACTTTTTATATTAATTGTACATTCACTTTTTAAACTCAATTTAATCATAATGTTGCCATAGCCACTAGATATTATGAGAGACTTAAGAACCTAATATTGGCCATGAACCTTGCTTTGAGGGTACAGAAAGTTGATATGGAATAAATATACAATCCTGTAGAAAGAAACGTTTTTATCTAATCAGTGTTCTTTTTTTTCTTGGGGTTTTATGACCCTGAAATACAAAGGGGTCATAAGGCTCTCCACCCCGCAGGCTTTTATACCTTGTATGTATACACTGACATCATTTTACATCAGGCTGTTGGAGATAGCTACGTCCCTCTTCTTAGATGTGTACCTATTGAAGAAACAAGGACCAATATAGATATAATAACGTCTGACTGTTCAGATGACACAGGTCCTTGAGCTTCTGTCTCGGCAGCAAGTTTCTGATGGCCATTTTGTACCCTTCCCGTGCCCCGCCGCGACATAGGTCGAGCCATTGGCAAGCCCCTCGACGAGGACTGTCATAAGAACGGTCCCAGTACCCACGGCCCCACTGGGTGACCTGAGGCACCGCGTAGAGGCCTCAGTGGCGATGGAAAGCCGAGCTTTCCATCGCCACAGCCACCTCAGAGAGCTCCGCCCCAACCTCAGCAGAAACCCTGAGGGCCTGCAGCCTCAGACCCCCTTTACCATACAACAGATGCAATATTGGCACGCTTGTACCTCAGATACCGGGGTGCTCGCTACCGTACACAATGGATACGCATTGCAGTTCTGTTTGGCACCTTCTACTACAAGGAGTCTTCATGTCGGACCCTCTTCAGGTCTTGGTAATAAAAGAGGAAGTGGCAGCCTTGCTGTGCAAGCGAGCCATCCGTCTCGTAGACACCACCTCCTGCAGACAGGAGTTCTACTCGAGGTATTTCGTAGTATCCAGGAAGGACGATGGTTTCCGCCCCATCTTAGACCTAAGGAGGTTTCAAATGCTGACTCTTCATCACATTCTCCAGTCCGTCCGATAAGGTGACTGGTTTACCACCGTGGACTTATGGGACACATATTTTACGTTCCCATTGATCTAGTGCACAGGAAGTATCTCCGCTTCACCTTCAGGGAAGCGTTTCGAGTTCTCTGTGCTTCCGTTCGGCCTCTCCCTAGCCCCACGTATATGTTTTCAAAGTGCATAGATGCTGTCCTGGCCCCCTTGCATTTCATGGGATCAGAGTACTAAACTATCTAGATGATTGGCTAATCTGTGCTCAGTTGCGGGAGGGAGCAGTGGATCACACGGCATTGCTGACACAGCATCTGGTGAATCAGCAATGCAAGGAATCACATATGACGATGTACTTGGGACCAGTACAATGCGCATATACCTGTCGGTCGACATAGTAGAAGCTATTCAGGGTTCTCTCTCCCTGTTCAACAGGGAATGAAGATCCCCTTAGTACGGTTCCCAAAACTGTTGGTTCAGATGGCCGCGGCAATATCAGCGTCTGCTACGCAAACACTCGCTCAAAGTGTGGCTCAAAGCATTCCATTACACTGGAAGCGCGACAGACACCTTCGTCTGAAAATGTCTTATCTGTGCTCAATGGCCCTGAGATGGTGGAGGATATCCTCCCACCCCCGCACGAATGGCCCAGAACGTTCCTCTTGCATTCCCGCCAAAGACCGTTGCTCCTGGCCTTCTTGGAGATGGTCCGGTTAGAGAAAGCAATCTCCTCAGTCAGGCAGGAGGTACTCTCTGGCATCCAGAACCTGCCAGATTCCAGTTATAGGTCTGGCCCTGAAAGGGATCGCTGGACAGCCCTAGGGCTATCTGACGTGGTGGTGGCTACTCTGCAGAGCACTAGATCGCTCTATGTGCACAAGTAAAAGTATTTCCAGATTTGGTGTTTGACTACAAGTCGCAACCCGCTTTCTTGCCCCATTCCGGTTATCTTGCAATTTTTGCAATAACTGCTCGATGCTGGAAGATCATCTGCCACATTGAAAGTGTGTTCAGCAGCTATATCTGCGTGTCATGCCCCAATAGATTCAGTATCTCCAGGTGCACATTTTCTGATGACCTGGTTTCTCAAGGGAGCTCAGAAGATATTGTCCTCCCCGAGTAGAACCTTGATGTTGTACTGGAGGCTCTCACGAAGGCCCCATTTGAGCCTCCACAGAGTTGAAAAATCTGTTTATAAAGATAGCCTTCCTCTTGGCTATCACCTCCGCTAAGAAAGACAATGAGATACAGGTACTGTGGACAGTAGGGATGGGACGGTATAAAATTTGCACGGTATGATAACCGTTAAAAAAAAAAATACCGTGGTAACCTTAATATCACAGTATACAGTACATCATGCAAGTTATCAAATAAAGGCTCAAAAGAAAAACAGACTCGTGTAAATCACTTAAATTACCAACAAAACACACTTCCTTTCATGGAATGATTTAAACATTTGGTATGTAGTATTGTACTATGCCAAATAAGTTTGTACATTTATTTTTCAATCAGAATAAAAAAAAAAACAAAATAAAAAAAGAAAACCTGAAAGTACACTCTCAACGTTATACTACAGTAAAATTAAGATCTATTATTTGCTCAAAATGACGTGGTGCTGTAGTTTGTTAAAACATTTTAAACTATAAAATTAAATAAAAGAAAATAAATAAATAAATAAGTACTTTGTTTAGCTGATGGGAAATAGAATTGGGAAATGATCAGTCTTTTGCTTAAAACACAAACATGTACCAAGGGTTATTATTTAAGAACAGACGAGTTGTTTATTTTATAATACAAGTTGTCCTGGAAGAAAACTTGCTGACAATGTTCCCCAACTCTGAGGATTGGTTTTTCCAGCAGGACAACGCTCCTTGCCACACAGCCAGGTCAATCAAGGTGTGGATGGAGGACCACCAAATCAAGACCCTGTCATGGCCAGCCCAATCTCCAGACCTGAACCCCATTGAATACCTCTGGAATGTGATCAAGATGGTCACAAGCCATCAAACAAACCTGAGCTGCTTGAATTTTTGTGCCAGGAGCGGCATAAAGTCACCCAACATCAACGTGAAAGACTGGTGGAGAGCATGCCAAGACGCATGAAAGCTGTGCTTGAAAATCAGGGTTTTTCCACTAAATATTGATTTCTGAACTCTTCCTAAGTTAAAACATTAGTGTTGTGTTGTTTAAAAATGGATATGAACTTATTTTCTTTGCATTATTCGAGGTCTGACAACACTGCATCTTCTTTGTTACTTTGACCAGTTGTCATTTTCTGCAAATAAATGCTCTAAATGACAATATTTTTTATTTGGAATTTGGGAGAAATGTTGTCAAGTTTATAGAATAAAACAAAAACGTTCATTTTACCCCAACACATACCTATAAATAGTAACACCAGAGAAACTGATAATTTTGCAGTGGTTTTTCCAGAGCTGTATATTTACACACATACCATTTAGATCATATGGTAGCTGCACAATTTTCCAAAGATTTCAAATCTTGAAATATCTTGTACAGTTGCAGAACTGCATAAGGTTTTACAATGCATAGTATTTTAGAAAAATCAACCTCTAAAAAGGCAAATGTAAAATAATCATTTGAAAAAAAAAAAAAAGTCAATTTCAAACTCTTTCCAAGTTTTATATTAAAAAAAAAAAAAAAAAACACACGTCATTTCATTTATTTAAAATAAACAGTATTAGACAACTTTGATATGCAGATACTTATTCAAAATTAGAATAAATAAAAAGACAAACATTGCAAAACATGTATGTTTTATAACTCGACAAAATGTTATTATATATATATATATATATAACCACACATCATGTGTGGTTCCCACTGTCAAGCATGGAGGAGGCAGTGTCATGGTCTGGGGTTGCTTTGCTGGTGACAGAGTTGGTGATCTTTACCAAGTCCATGGCAAGCTCAACCAGCATGGCTATCATAGCATACTTCAGAGGCATGCCAACTAGCCAGGATTACGGCTAGTTGGGCAGTCCTTCATTCTTCAGCAAGATAATGACCCAAAACACACCTCAAAGTTGTGCAAGAACTATCTGTTGAAGAAGGAAAGTGAAGGACAACTCAATCTAATGAACAGGCCTGCCCAGTCTCCAGACCTCAATCCCATAGAACTTGTATGGGACGAACTGGACAGAAGAGTCAAAGCAAAGCTACCCACAAGTGCCCTACATCTCTGGGAATTGCTGCAGAACAGCTGGGAAGACATGTCAGGTGATTTCCTGCTCAAACTTGTTAACCGAATGCCTCGTATTTGAGGCTGTTATTAAGGCAAAGGGTGGTTATTTTGAGGAATCCAAGATTGAGACAATTTTCTTGAACATTGCTTTGATACTCCTTCGGTTTTGTATATTGTAACATGTATCTTCATTTAAGTATTTACAGAAACGTATGACGTAAAACATTGTCAATTATGAAAAAAAACCTTGTTTCCAACAAGTGTACTCAAACTTTTGACTGGCACTGTGTGTAATTTTATATATATATATATATATATATATATATATATATATATATATATATATATATATATATATATACACACACACACACACACATTAAAAAAGGGCAATCCCAAAGGGTCTAGGAATAATAGGAAGAATATGCTCAAAAGAAAGTGACTAAAGTAACAAAAGAAATGTATTAAAAACAAATCTTCAAAAGTATAAAAAAAATAAGAATTAGAGATGAAGTTAAGAAAAGTGGATAAACTAAAAAGAGATAATCCTAGTAGATTATAATCTACAAGGATTATAAAAATAGAGCTAAAAAGGTCAAAAGAGTCCCATTAGTAATGACTTACTCTAAACCAGTGGTTATCAAACTGTCAGTGAGCCTCCCGGAGCTATAAAAAAAAAAAAAAAAAAAGTAACTGCGCCTCCCCAGTTTAATAAAACAATATAACAAAGTGAAAATCCTATATGTTGCAAAAAAAAATGAATAAAAAAAGTAGAAAGGTTTTGTTCAATATAGAGCAGTATGCATTCTGGAAGTATTAATTAAAGAGTACAAATGTAAGCAGCTAAAATAGTTTGTTAACTTTCTTAGTGCGTTTTAATGTAACTTTAAAATTGTTGCTTTTGTATTATTGTGTGTACTGTTATAAAAAGCGCTATATAAATTCAATAAACAAACTCGAGCTTCCTCTGAAAATACTTTACGGGTTTAGATACTAAAGTAGGGTGTCTTGTTTCGAGATGCCGGCGTAGCTTGCAGGTCAGTGTGCTGTGGTCTGTCATTCTTTCGCCGCATAAAACACATTGAGGCTCGATGCATAGCTGGACGCGCTTCAGGTAAAGCTCAATTTTAAATATGCGTTGTTACATTTTAGGGTTCTGCGTTTTGCTGGAACTACCGCTGCTGCCCTCACTTCGGCTTGCCTTGTACGTGTTTCTCCCTTTGTCACAAAACGATCCATTTCTAATTAAAGTAGTTTCTCACTGTAAGCGCGTTGCTGATAAAGTTTTTAAGTTTACTTGGGGGGTGGGAGGGGGGAACCACGCAATGTACGTGTGACGTTTAACAGTTGTTAAGGGTCATTAGCACGTTAAAAGCTTTGTGTTATTTTATTAATTATTTTTAAATATAGTACATTTAAAATATAATTTGTTATTTTTTTCAAGTCATCCAACCTCATAAAAAAGGACACACAGCTCACGCCTCCCTTGACACCTTGCCGCGCCTTCCTTGGGTGGCGCGCCCCATAATTTGAGAACCTGCTCTAAACTTTTGCCTAATATTTCTAAAATAGTTTGGAAACACTTATAGATTCTACATAATTCAGAAAAATTGAAAAAAAAAAGTATTTCTTAAAGGCCCCAGTTGTACCATTCAAAAAGAGAAGCTAATTCATAGGTTGACAGGTTCTACAAATGCTTGTACTAGTACATTTAAAGTGTGTTAGACTAAAGTAAAAATAATTAAACATTAGAACAAACAAAAGAACTCAAACATAATCTAATTAGAAACAAATAAAAAAAATGAATGAAGGAACCAATAGTACAGCACTTCAGTCAGTCAAGGGCATGATATAAATGATGTAAAGTCTGCAGTATTAGAACAGCTAAAATTAGAAAACGCAACATATAAAACAAAGTAAATGGATAAATAAAGACTGAACATGATTATGCCAGCACGACTCAACAGAAAATAATAACTAATTAACTCCAATAAATATTATATTTTAATAAATATATACAAAATTGATTCAAAAGTTGTGCATGCTGATGCGCTAGGGAGGCCAAATCAAGGCTAATCCTCAGAGCCAGGATTGCATGATAATATAAATAGAAGTTTGAATTTGAATATAAACAACAAGTAGTTGTTATGCTGTCAAAAACCTATAATTACCTCCAATGTTTTGATTCAAACACATGCTCCTATGAGAAAGATATGTACAACATATTGAAATGTTGGGCAACTGGCTCTTTGAGCTTATATATCTCAATTCTGTAACCTATACTATGGTGCCAATAAAATAATTAAATTAAGCCAAGATTATAGGAATGATAATTGTTCAAAATCAAATAAATCAGCACCAAAAAACAAGGTCAGAATAAATCCACAACACAAATTCCATGTGCTGAACAAAGCAATCTTTATTCAAAACAATTGCATATTTGCAACTCCATTACAATTACTAAACTAAACAAAGTCTCTTTGTAAACCCCAGTTCAAACTCACTGCCTCCTTTGATAGCCTGTAGAATGCAGAACTCTTTGAATGTAGTCTAAGAACAAAATCCTCTCTGTTGAATCAGAATGAGTTGTATTCCACAAGTGTATCTTAGCTTGCTGCACTGCATGAAGCCAAACTTTGACTGCTGAAAAGAACGGTATTTGCAACCAACAGTTCTTTATTATAAAGAGGCTCCAAGGTAGAATGGTCAGGGTTGGAAGATCAGGAACTTTAATTCAGTAGGGAAGAACAAACATGAACCAAGGCATGTCTGTCTTGTAACATCCTCTTGTTTGAACTGAGGAGAATATGCTATATAGACCAAAAAGCTTGGTCAAGTGGCCTGATGAGGGAAACCTGATTCAATCAGTCAATCAATAAACTACCTGTGAAATTTCTAAGCTGGAACAATTGTATTCTATAATAGAACATTGCAGTCAATTAATTACATTATTAGAGACAAATAATGATGAACTTAATGGAAATTGTTTATATATATATATATATATATATATATATATATATATATATATATATATATATACACACACACACACACACACACACACACACACACACACACACACACACACACACACACACACACAGGTAGTGGACAAAAAAATGGAAGCACCTGGGTAAATGAGGGACGCCAAGTATATTGAAAGCATGGGCTTCTAGACAGGTGTGGCTCATATGTTAATTAAGCAAATAACATTCCAGCATGCTTCGGGTCATGTATAAAAATGCTGGACAAGCTTGGTTGCCTATAATTATGGCTATATATATATATATATATAGCTCTGGAAAAAAGAGACCACTGCAAAATTATCAGTTTCTCTAGTTTAACTATTCATAGGTATGTGTTTGGGTAAAACGAACATTTTTTTTTTTTTTTTTTTTGCCTTTTTGGAGGTTGATTTTTCTAAAAACCTTATACAGCTCTGCAACTGTACAAGATATTTCAAGATTTGAAATCTTTGGAAAATTGTGCAGCTACCATATGATCTAAATGGTGTGTGTGTAAATATACAGCTCTGGAAAAACCACTGCAAAATTATCAGTTTCTCTGGTGTTACTATTTATAGGTATGTGTTTGGGTAAAATGAACATTTTTGTTTTATTCTATAAACCTGACAACATTTCTCCCAAATTCCAAATAAAAATATTGTCATTTAGAGCATTTATTTGCAGAAAATGACAACTGGTCAAAATAACAAAAAAGATGCAGTGTTGTCAGACCTCGAATAATGCAAAGAAAATAAGTTCAGATTCATTTTTAAACAACACAATACTAATATTTTAACTTAGGAAGAGTTCAGAAATCAATATTTGGTGGAATAACCCTGATTTTCAATCACAGTTTTCATGCATCTTGGCATGCTCTCCACCAGTCTTTCACATTGATGTTGGGTGACTTTATGCCACTACTGGCGCAAAAATCCAAGCAGCTCGGCTTGGTTTGATGGCTTGTGACCATCCATCTTCCTCTTGATCACATTCCAGAGGTTTTCAATGGGGTTCAGGTCTGGAGATTGGGCTGGCCACGACAGGGTCTTGATCTGGTGGTCCTCCATCCACACCTTGATTGACCTGGCTGTGTGGCATGGAGCGTTGTCCTGCTGGAAAAACCAATCCTCAGAGTTGGGGAACATTGTTAGAGCAGAAGGAAGCAAGTTTTCTTCCAGGACAACCTTGTACTTGGCTTGATTCATGCGTCCTTCACAAAGACAAATCTGCCCAATTCCAGCCTTGCTGAAGCACCCCCAGATCATCACCGATCCTCCATGACATTTCACAGTGGGTGCGAGACAGTGTGGCTTGTAGGCCTCTCCAGGTCTCCGTCTAACCATTAGACAACCAGGTGTTGGGCAAAGCTGAAAATTGGACTCGTCAGAGAAGATGACCTTACTCCAGTCCTCTACGGTCCAAAGAGCCTGGCTCTTCTTTGCTTCTCATTGATGAAGGGCTTTTTTCTAGCTTTGCACGACTTCAGCCCTGCCCCTAGGAGCCTGTTTCGAACCGTCCTCGCCGTGCACTTCACCCCAGCTGCCATTTGCCATTCTTTTTGTGGGTCACTTGATGTCATCCTACAGTTGCTGAGTGACATTCGAATGAGTTGGCGGTCATCCCGGTCAGTGGAGAGTCGTTTTCGCCCTCTGCCGGTCTGTAGCTTTGTTGTCCCCAATGTGTGCTGCTTGATCTTGTTCTTAAGAACCGCCGTCTTTGAAATTTTAAGGATGGAAGCAACTCGACCCTCACTGTATCCCTCTGCCAGTAAAGCCAGAATTGAACCCTTCTTTTCCTCACTATAAACTTTCCTTTTCAACTCTTTGGGCATGGTCAATAGTTATTTTTTGATTCCAATTACTTTTGAGGTACTACTAGCACTATTTTCCCATCCAGCTGGTCCTATTGCAAGAGGATAGTGATGACCACAGGAGTGGTTTTTATACTTTTCCTCGTTAAATAAGATTTGGTTCAGGTGATCCCCTAATCAGTACCTCATTCAGTAGAATGAGGTGTGCTTGTGTTGGAATTCAACAGACACTGGAATGGAATGGTTGCCATATATGTAGAGATGCTGATTTAAGAAAAATTTGCAGTGGTCTCTTAATTTTTTCCATAGCGACACAAAATATATATATATATAATATATATTATATATATATTATATATATATATATATATATATTATATATATATATATATGTTTATAATATACGTATAGCCTATAAATATACATAAAAAATACAGTTTCAACAGGCTACCGTGTGTGTTTTCTTGTCTATTTATATATACATATTATTCTTAATATATTTCACTGGCATTTTACTTAACGTACTAAAAGTGGTAAGCCGGGTTGTTAGCCACCGGTGTAGGGGGTCCTAGAGAAACTCCCGCGCAGTTGCCTTATACAATCTTTAAGGTTTCATCACCAGCCAGACATAATAAATGTCTTATTCTCCTCTGTCTAAAATAAGTCGACTATCCTGCCAGAAATAGATAGGAATACACTACAGAATGGCCTTTTATTAAAACAAGTAAAATCTCTGACTCGCATGCCTACTGTGAATATTGCCTGACTGACTTCTTGGTGAAACACCGTGGACGTCGCGATTGCATCGTCCATGTAGGTACAAAAAAAAAACATCAACAATTTGCAAAATCTATTGGAAATCATAAATCTATGCATGAAAATGTGGTGAGTACAGGCGAAGATAATGCAGTGATAAAGGCAGAGACACTTTGAAAACTTTATTGTTGAGCACAATCTTTCAATTGCTGTTTCGGATCATATTGGTCCACTTTGCAAAGCAGCATTTCTGGACTCAAACATCGCAAGCAAGTACGGATCAGGCCACACACAAACCACTGTCGTAAACCACTTTTTATTAATTAGAGTCATTCTTGATAATACTACCATAACAATCAATCAATTTTTTAAATCATTATTTTCATTATTAATGATTAAACAAAAATGTAACTTTTATGGTTGTTGACTAACTGTGTGTGGCTGAATTTGTTGTGTTGCTTATATAATTTATTAGTATATTGTGTATTTTTGAAATGTAACCCTTAACCTAATTTCTAAATAATATGTATTATTTGAATGTCACAGTGTCGTCCTGCTTTATACTATATATATATATATATATATATATAATATATTATATATACGTATATATATATATATATATATATATATAAAGATGGTAGTTATTGTTATTTATTCGTTTATCCAAGTATAACATTCCAGTCAGTTCTGATAATATGAAAAATTGCATTTTACATGCTGTAATAAATATGTTTATTTTAAGGACTGTTAGCTAAATTGTAGAAAAGTACCTGATCAAGGACAAAACCTTCCACTGTCTGCCATCAGCAAAGAAAGTGGAAAATGCAGTTCCCATTCAGGTTCACAGATGACACCTGTAATTTGATCCCTGATTGAATTTGCCTTTTTTTGTAAATGTTCAATTATCTATATTTGGAGGCTGAATATTTCAGTCCAGATTTGATTCTTCCTTAGGTGATTTTATTTTCATTTTGAAGGTGCTTGCAGCACCTGATCATAAAAAAATAGCGCCTTGATGCACTCACCAGGTCATTTTGTTACTGGTCGGGTGCTACTAATTTTTCCGTCAGACTACTATTTTTTGGCAAGTGCTACTCTTTTCCACTTTCAGAACTTTGCATCTCTGCACCATATTCCACGCTGTTAAGGGCAAAAATGTTTTTATTGAGAAAAAAATTATATATTAATTACAAAACTGAAAGATCATCCACCCCCCCGAGGTTAATACTTGGTGGAAGCACCTTTGGCAGCAATTACGTCTGTGAGTCTGTTGGGATAGGTCTCTACCAACTTTGCACATCTAGATTTGGCAGTATTTGACCATTCTTCTTTACAAAACTGTTCAAGCTCTGTCAAGTTCCTTGGGGAGTGCTGATGGACAGCAATCTTCAAATCATGCCACAAATTTTCGATTGGATTTAGGTCGGGGCTTTGACTGGGCCACTCGAGGACATTTACCTTTTTATTCCTTAGCCACTCCAGTGTAGCTTTGGCTGTGTGCTTTGGGTCATTGTCGTGCTAAAAGGTGAACTTCCATCCCCGTTTCAGCTTTCTTGCAGAGGGCAGCAAGTTTTCCTCGAGGACTTCCCTGTACTTTGCTCCATTCATTTCCCCTTCTGTCCTGACATCCCCATAAAATGATGCTGCCACCACCATGCTTCACAGTAGGGATGTTGTTCTTTGGGTGATGCGCTGTGTTGGGTTTGCGCCAAACATAATGCTTTGCATTTAGTCCAAAAAGTTCCATTTTAGTTGTTAGACCACAAAAACTTTTTGCCAAATGGCAACAGAATCTCCTGAGTGTTTTTTTGCATACTTCAAACATCATTCAAGGTGGGCTTTCTTGAGTAATGGCTTCCTTTGTGCCACCCTACCATGCAGGCCAGATTTGTGGAGTGCCTGGGATATTGTTGTCACATGCACACTTTGACCAGTCTCTATGTTGAGTTTAATTCTTGCTCAGTTTGGAAGGATGGTCTGATATAGGCAGAGTCACGGTGGTGCCATACACCTTCCACTTCTTAATAATCGTCTTGACTGTGCTCCAAGGGATATTCAAGGCCTTTGATATTTTTTTATCCCTTGATCTGTGCTTTTCAACAACTTTGTCCCGGAGTTCTTTTGAAAGCGCCCTGGTGCTCATGGTTTAGTCTTTGCTTTGAAATGCACTGCCCAGGAGAGGGAACCTTCAGGAACTGCTGAATTTATCCTGAAATCATGTGAATCACTACAATTTAACACAGGTAGAGGCCACTTAACTTGGTGTGTGATTTTGAAGGCAATGAGTTACACCTGAGCTATTACAATTCCTATTATAAGGGGGGTGGACACTTATCCAACAAAGCTATTTCAGTTTTTATTTTTAATTAATTTTCTACAAACTTCTAGAATATTTTTTTCACTTGGAAGTTGTGGGGTAGGATGTTTAGATAAATGAAATTCCAAGCTATAAGGCAAAAAAAAGTTAAAATTTTGAAAGGGGGTGTAAACTTTCTGTAGGCACTGTATAATTTGATTAGCAGGTTTGTTACCGTTACATGTTTCAGGAATTAAAATTCCAGATTAAAATGGTTGATTGTCTCTCTTTATTTGTAAGCCTGTGTTTTTTCATTCTTTTCGTCACTTAAATCCTTTACATTTAAAAATGGTCTCATATTAGAAAAGTGTTAAAGAACAGAATAGTTTTTCTGTTAGCAACAATGGTACCTCAGCAGTGTGTGTCTTTTATAACAAAAAAAAAATGCAAGTTGCCCTCTTTTAATAGACAACATTTTTGTGACATTTTCAACAGAGATGCAGAATTGCATTGTAAGTGCTGTTTAAGATTACATCTAATAGAATCACTTTGTAGCTGCAGATTAACACCAAAAAAACTGTAAAAACACACTGCAACTGCAGTTTAACAGTAACCTGCAATATAATGATATCAGATTAACACTAGACTGAAATAATCATTGTAGCTGCAGTCTAACTCCTACTGTGGTAGAAATACTTTGTAACTTCAGTTTAACATTACATTTAATAGAATTGCTTAAAGTCTGAACTTCAGTGAAGAATGAGCAATATGTTAAATTATTGTTCTCAATTGTAAAAATAATTATTTACATTTATGTTTTTACTGTTAATGAAGACTGCATTATACATGTTTAATTAATAGATGATAATTATGTATTTATGGACAAATCCTAAGAGGCATTTTGAGACCTTGTGAAATGAACCTTATGTCTTGTCCATTAAAACCTGTTTAAACTGACATAAAGAGCTACTACGTTAAGTCAATTATATTGTCTAGTGAGATTCCATCTTGAGGCACTTGATTTCCTATCTTACAATTAAGCATCATAGATTAAAAAAAAAACTATGTAGATACAAACGATCAACATTGTTTTACTATTTTGCTAGAAATACTGAGTTTGCACTCTTTCCATTAGCATGTCTAATATAATGTGGTAAAATGCAGCAGTCATGTATGGAACACCTCCACAGAAGTGGTGTAGTTTGTAATGAAAATAAAAAGTCTCCTCAAAAAGCAAGGAAGTTCATTTCAGAAAACTGCGTTAATGCACCAGGATTAAACTCATCAAATCAAGGAACTGTGGCGTTGGGGTTTTTAACACGCCATTCCCACCCCAACACAAGCAGTCAAAGGAACCAGGCAATACAGGCAACTGCAGACTGCTGTCATCAGGTAAGACATAGAACATGCAACTCTTTCCAGATAACACATGAGACATCCATCATCATGGTCCACGGGTGCTGTAGCCATAGTTACACATGTACCCTTTAACACATACACACCCACTTCAGGCTGCAGAACCCTATGAACTTTACAAAAATAGAACTATATTTGCATGCACTTTTGATCTCAATGCAAGTAAGAAAGTAGATGGCATGTCTCAATGCACTGTTACTGTTTTATAACATTTCAAAGCATTCAAATAACCATAAGGCTCATTCCACCAGATATACTGTTGCTTCAAGGGCTGCTTCCAGGGACATTCCTATCCAGAAATCTGCAGGGCTGCTACCTGGAAGTCACCACACACCTGTACCTCCCATTACCATATTGATCTTGAGTAATGCTGGCATGCTTTTCTTGCAGCCTTGGTTCTGCAGTCTCTTTTTCCTAAATAGGGGATGTGCACCGTTACCCCACCTCCCAGAGAACTGCTAGAAGTATGCCATAGGTGTGGATAGTGTACCTTATCCATGTCCCTAGAAATGAGGGTTACTCACATGTAACCATAGTTCTAGGAGTAGTATATGATGCACATCAAACAACCCACCGACCTCCCTTGGCACATGGCTCACCGATTCTTGGTTCCAGCGTGTAAGATCTGACGTCACAGTCATGTGCCAAGGAGGATACTACCCGGGTGGGTAGGAGGAGCAAGCTTAAAGACTTTCCAGCCAAAATTAAAGTGTACATGTGTATCCATGGCTACAGCACTTGTGGACCATGATGATGGATGTCTCTTGTGTCATCTGGAATGACTTGTATGTTCTATGCCTTACCTGATGACGACAGTCTGTAGTTGCTCGTGTTGTCTGGTTCCTTTGGCTGCTTGTGTGGGGGTGGGAATGGCGTGTTATGGTTAAAAACCCCAACGCCACAATTCCTTGCTTTTGTGGCGAGTTCAACCCTAACTGATGCATTAACATTGTTTTTTGCAATAAATATATACCAATCATTTAAATGGTATGATTGTGTTAGGTGTGTACTATGTTTTACAAATGTGTTGTGGTTTGATTTTCTACTATGTACTGTACAGTGCTTGAGATACTACTGTATAAAAATGCAAATAAATACATAAATATATAAATATTCATTAGCAACAAAATATAGTGCTGCTTAAATTCATGAAAAAAACAAACAGAAAAACTAGAAATGTTTGTTTTTTTTTAAAGCTTCAATTTTCTAATAGTAATAAAATCCTCATATGAGTAAGCCCCGTCTCATTATGTTAAATACCATCGCCTTTGGGACGGGACATTTAACTGCATGAGGTGGTTCTTCCCAGACAGGAAAGCCCTCTTTGGGTTCTATTGCTTAAGTAATAATGGCTATAAACTCACACCCCCACCGGCAAACAGTGCTGAGGCCACTAGGGAGTAATTGAAGCTAACATAACATGTTTCCTCCATGGACATCTATTCATTGTATAGGTCTCAAATATGAAGTTTTGAAAGAAACACATTTTATAGCACAAATAACAAGCAGACAGCAACAATGTTCCCTTATAGTCAAGTATTTTTGACATAGGTGTCACTACACAGCCAAGCATTTTTTACTACATTTCTTTAAAGTGCTATAAAAAAAAAAACATATTTGAGACAGTAGAGTGAAAAAAAAGTATATATTTTTTATTTATTTCCAAACCTTTGCCAGAACACTCATATTACATTTTCACCCTTACAAAACATAAAATATGTAAAAATTAAAGACATAAGTTTTTTTTTTTTTTTTTTTTTAATTATTATATTCTATCTTTTGGAGGTATTTTCTCAACAAGAGCACTTTTTAAAAATCAATTATGTTACCTCTAGGTACCCTTGGGTAAAACATTTTTTAACATTCATTATTTAATCAATAGTTATTATACATAACATAACTAACCTCCACATGGTAAAATAGTAAACAATGGAAATTAAAATGTCAACATAAGATAGAAAATACAAATAGGAACTTTTTATTAGGCTGAACAAAAAAAACGGCAGTTTAATGATGGAATTCTGTAGTTACACAGCTAAGAAGGGGACGCATAGGGCAAAATCAAACATGGCAGATGGTGGCTACCCAAAGATCATTAGGGGAATCGAACATAGCCAATGGAAGCTGCAAAGGGGTTAAACTTGTCTCATTGTGTTCAACATAACACATAACATTCATTCAGATACTGTAGCATGCTGATGATTAAATTGGATTATGTGGGTAAAATGTTATAGCTTTCTTCCTAAAAGACATGTTTTGATTATGAAGCTGATGATATAACTGCACTGGAGGTAGAGGCTAGAGGGAGGTTGATACCTTCTGAAATATTTTCACAAATTTTCTGAAAAGCTGATTTCACCTTGTTTGGCCTAGCTTGAAGGATTGTTTAACTGTAGAATAAATGCAGGAATGAAGAACTATCACAGTGATGTGTGAAAGAGTGTCGTCATGCAGAGCTTATGTTACCTTTATTTAAAATTTAATTTGTACTGTGCATAATTCCTACATGCAATCCTTCATGTTTTAAAGTGCTGACTGTAATACTGTGAATAATATGAATAATCATATTTTACATTTCTTACATACTTGAAGAAATATGATCAAGAAATTATTTTTTGGAGATTTGGCCAATTTTCTGTTTTGGCTTTGAATTATGAAGATATGGATATTAATTGGATAGCTTCATTGTCAGAGTGTACCAGTCTACAGGATTAAAGCATTTTGTATAGTATACTATAGTGTTTTTGATTGGGTGGTTTTGACAGGGTAGCATCACTGGCAAGGCTGTTTCTACCAGGAAGGGAGACTCGGAGACAAGAACAATGCTGTGAAACGTTACCGCACACATTTAATAAACAAGTCAGTGGACGAAACAAAAACATTAACAAATAAAAAGACACAAGGGCCAAAACAAAAGGTCTATACAAAAACTCAGACATACAAACAGGACAGCAACATAGTAACACAAACATCCACCGGCATTAAAATGAACACCTGTGATTACCCTTTTTACACACCTGTGACTGTGAGCCTAATTAATCATCACATCACATCAATTTAACCCACTCCCTGCCAACCCAATACCCTCCAACTCCCCCCTCCCCCACCTTATACTGGCAGAGCTTTTGCCCTGCCACAGTAGTATACAAGGAGGTACTCATTTTACATGCAATGATTGCTCAGTCTTGTGTATTATACACAGCGTGTTGTTACTACCAGATCTTTTTTGTGGTCATGTAAGCAATGCTGTCAACAGTACTTGTCTTGCTAGGCTATTCTGTATTCAACTGACTGCAAAACAGGAAACAATTTTCATGACAATGGATTTTTTTTTTTTTTTTATTGTTTCACTTTCTTTTCTTGTATGCAAAGTTTACTAAAAAAAACTACTGTAGTACAAATAACTTGACCTGCATTCGAACCCTTACATTTACATTCTAGGCCCAATTTGGAAAGCAAGATTAAAATCAGTTTGTTTTTATATTTTTGTTTTGCATTTTGTTTGTGAACTTAGTGCTCATAAAGGGTAAGGGACATTGACACGAGCTAGAGACAGGCATGGTACCAACAGAGCCAGGAAAGCGTCCCCTCACAGCTCTGCAAGCATCTCATTTCTGACCTAAACACTCCTTGACATCCAGCACAAGACCTCTAACGAGGCCAGACGTGCTCAACATGTTATGTTAAAAAAATAGTCCTTACAGTTTATTTTCAGTTTTGAAAGATTCTGTTGCTCTTATTCCTTTTATTTCAGAAGAAACAATTAAAAAAACAACAACTTTGCAATCGATCAAAAGCTCAGATACAATATATTGACATACATGTGCTCTCACTAAGGACAGACAAATATGGGAATTATACATACAAGTAAGTTTGATTTAATTCTCTTTCTTTTTTACTTATATCCTTTTAGATTACAAACCGATACATCTATGACACAGTGCTGCTGTTGGCTAATGCCTTCCATAAAAAGCTGGAGGATCGGAAATGGCACAGCATGGCAAGCCTGAGTTGTATCCGGAAGAATTCCAAACCATGGCAAGGAGGACGTTCAATGTTAGACACGGTCAAGAAGGTACTTTTCATTTATGTGAATCATTTTGTTTTTCCTTTCAAAACACTATGTGCCAAATAAGAAACACATTGAAGAGTCCAGACTTTGGCCCATATGCATAAAGCTTATCGTCTCCTTTATTTTGTTAGTAATAGTGTTTAACATAACAGTATTTCATTGGGTGATGCATAAATGGCATTTACCATAAAAAAATCACTCATTGTGTTGTTTACCAATTTTAACGGTATCATTGCCTAGCATATATGTGTTTGGGAATATGTATTTAAGCCAATAGTAATAATAGAGAAAAACATCTATGTTTAATTATCCAATGATTATATAATTTAAGTAGTTTATTATTTGTAACTGTCACAAAGTCGGCTGGAGTGGGGGGACGTCAGACCAGAAACAGGAACCAGGACATAAACAAACAGAGAGGTGGAGTTGGGTGGCGCTGAGTGATTGGTTTTGCTCAGCATTTAATGAGTGAACAGAACAGTAAATAAAAAGATTGTAACAAACAAAAAACACAGGATTCGGCACTTTCGCCAAAACAAACAGACAAACAAAACGGACTACACAGACAAACACGGTGAGCTTCTATTTTACTTTACGTTATTATTTGTATTATTACCGCCGTTTCCAATCCTGTTCTCCACTCACCGAACACACAACCCCAAGTGGGTGAAAACATGCAGCTTTTATGCAGCTGTACCGAGACTCGATTGCTAATCAATCATTCAATTGGAGTCGCTGTACAACTGCACATGAATTAATAAAGTGCAATTCCCCATGCTCACATATTATTACATTTTACTTGCACGTGAAGTGCTGTGCAATCAACCTGCCTAAATACAAATATACATTTTAAACACTCGTGTTACACAGACCCGTTTATATCCTGTGTACCAATGACTATACACCAACATTAACACACACATATAACACAAAATACACACAGGGACTTTCCCATACAGTGCCAACCGTGTTAACTCGAGCAGCTATCTCTTGCCATACTTTTTCATCCCCAGAACCTTGTATTTCCAAACAGCATCCCTCTGTTGTCACAACTGGTGTTGCTCTTCATGTGTACCTCTTAACTGCTCTCATACTTATTTAAACTTTGCATTTCTATTTGTTTTTGTTGCAATATATCTTAAGTATAAGAGACATTGCTCTTAATTATAACTGTTTGCTCCTAATTATCACTTGATTTGATTTATTGTTTTCCTATGCACTGTTTTGATTATTTAGTCACTTATCTGTATTGTATGACCTGTAAGTCTAGAAAATTGAAGAAATGAAGGTGCAACACCAATAGCTGATTATTTATCAAAATCTCAATTATTATAATGCTTGGCAAAACAATAATAATAATAATAATAATAATAATAATAATAATAATAATAATAATAATAATAATAATAATAATAATACCTACATACATACATACATACATACATACATACATACATACATACATACAAATATAGCTTGAATTAGGTTGTGTAACGTTTCCCATTTTCACCAACAACACCCAGCAGTGATTATTTGAATTTAAATGCAACTTACCTAGTTCATTGTATGCTGAATGTGTAGCTCTACCACTGTCATAGCATACTGTTCAGGGTCATTCCTGAAGTGTTGTTGTAAGACAGAACAACCCCACACCCAGAGCATTTCACCTTGTTAATAGCAAACAAGGTAAAAACCTTCCCACACTCTGGACTGTTTTTGACTTGCATTGTACCATCCAGACACTGCCTAGATCAGGCCGTCCCTCCAAATTGAGCAGCCGGGCAAGGAGGAAACTAGTGAGAAATGCCACTGTGAGGCCAACGACATCTTTGAAAAAGCTACAGTGTTCAATGGCTGAGATGGGAGAAAATGTGCATCAGTCACCAATATCCAGAACACTTCACAAAAGCAGCCTGTATGGCAGGGTGGCAAGAAGGAAGCCGTTACAAAAAATAAGCCCTCTCAAAGCCAGCATGGAGTTTGCAATAAAGCACCTGAGTGATCCTGCAAAAATGTGGCAAAAGGTGTTGTGGTCAGACGAGACCAAATTGGAACTTTCTGGTCTAAATGCCAAGCATTACGTTTGGCACAGACCCAACACAACAGATCTCCCCGTCAACACCATCCCTACAGTCAAGCATGGTCCTAGTAGCGCAAAGGGATGCTCACAGAATTGTTCTTGTAAAGCGCGTCGGGTCTGTGATTTTTCATGTGAACAGGACTTGAGAATGAAAATAACTGTATTTGGGGAGGGTCTTGATGGCTGACGGACAATAACAGTGTATCTGTTCATGTTTATCTGTTCAATCTATTTGTTTAACTCCACCAAACGGGCGTTTACCCACTTTTTTTATTTACCACTACACCACCGGTTTTACTTGTTTACAATAACAAATAGATTAAACAGCAAAAAATGAGCTGATTTACTGATGCCAGCAGCTTTGCTCACGCTTAAATTCCCCCGGTCGCTGCACTCGCCAGCTACTCACTATTCTCTCCTAGCAGAACTTTTTATCCGTGATTCCATTACAGTACACCATGCCGGCGCAGCGTGCTGCTCTTTCACTTTTCCATAAGGCACCTGAGACGCATGTTATAACAATCACTATTTAAGTAATTGCATAAGAAAAGTTATAAATATATTTCACACCTCCACCTGGTGTTTTAATTGCATTTGGATTATTCCAGACACCATCTGATACGTGAGCCCAACAAAAGCATTATCCACCGTTGGTTAAAAAAATAAATTAAACTGACACATTTGTTATATAATATAGGCTATGTTAGGTAGATGAAGGTGGCTTTTGATAAAAAAATAAAAAATAAATGAATAAGTAATAGTAATAGTTTTCTACTTATTTTGAATATTAACTTTTAAATATTTAGCCGTGCCGTTTTGAGAATAGGCCTATACAGTGTATATCTTAGTGGATTTCCATTACATGAGAGTAGATGCTGATACGTAGCTTTGCAGTAAACTAATGTGATCCATCTCCATCCATATGAGTTGTTTTCCATCTGAAGCTGTAGATATCCTTCTGTCTGGTGTTGATTGCTGAAGTATAATGCTGGCTCCAGGGATCAGCCTCACCATTAATGTAGAACCTTTTATCTCCTACTTTACCTTTAATTATAGAGATACTCGTTGAGTTAGTGGACTTGAATTGCATTCATGCCCATTCAATGTTATTGGTTAATTTGCCCAATAACCGGTTAGTGCAGGCTACTGTTTAGTCATTGTTGTCTTGTCTGCTCAAATTGGTGGTAGTCGCAATCCAGAAGCCAAGCGCTCTCCTCCCGCTACCCATTTTGATACCCATTATAATTACTTCTATTGCCATGGTAAAAGCCAGTGGAGAAATGGTGCATCCTGCCATTATTCCAACTTCTAGGCATTGCCATGTAGTGCTGAATTTTGAAGTTGAAAAACTAAATTGCAAATCTCCAAAGTAGCTTTCACTAAATTAGTTATTGTCATTGGTACGATGAAAAAATCAAATGCTGCCCACGTGGCACTGAACCATATGCATTAGCCAAATCCAGGAATGCAACATGGAGCTCCTTCCTCTCCTTTATTGCTGATTGAATTTGTTGACAGATTACGTTGATGTGTTCTAAGCATCCTGGGAAACCTGGAATACCTGCTTTTTGTACTCAAGTGTCAATGAAGCAGTTCTTTAGTAGACAGGTTGACAATCTCAGCAATAATGCTGAAGAAAATCTTGCCTTCTACGTTTAATAGGGAAAAAGGACGAAACTGACCAGTGCTTGTAGAATCTTTTACTTTTGGTATAAAGACTCCACCTGCTCGGCGCCACATTCTTGGTACAACCTGTTTTTCCCATGCCACTTTCATCAATTTCCACAGGATTTGTAGAACTCCAGAAGCACTGTTGTACACTCTGTATGGAACTCCATTAGGCCCTGGAGATGATGATGCCCTTGTTTTTTTCACAGCGTGCTCACTTCTTTCCACTTAGGTGCACAGTCCTCCATTTGGTATTCGGGTGGATTGATAGGGTGGATATCTGAAGGAATTGACATAGGCTCCTGCCTTTTTGAATCTGTATGTGTTTCCTCCAAATATCTCTCTAGCTCAAACTTAGGTGATTTTAGTGTGCCATTTTTCTCACTGGTGAAGATGAGAAAAATCTTTACAAATTTGAATGGATCTTTATAAAAGTTAGTTCTCGCATGCTCTTTCTTTTTGTAGCGTTTCCGTAGGCACTCAGCTCTGCGCAATGTTGCAAGCTTCTCTTATATGACCCTTTGTAACAGATTGAGTCCCTCCTTCTGACTTTGTTCTGCTTTTTTCCATTGCTTCCTCAACTGCCTTCTTTCTCTAACTAAGTGTTGAATCTCCTGCTGCCGTCTAGACTTTCCAGGAATAGTTTGTACTTTTTCCTTCCTTTTTTCAATTCCAAACCTCTCGCTTCCATATGCGTAGATGATGTCCCCCAATTTATCCAGCTTCTTTTCAACTGTTCCATTTAACATTTCCACAGTAAAACAGAGATCCGTGTTTACTGTGTCCCATGCAGTTTTCTCACAAACTCTTGGCCATTTAACTCCAGGCTTGTGCCCATTGAGGTTCTTTTCTCTCTTATGCTGGTTCGTCTGACCGGGTTCACAAAGATCATTAGGTTCATCACTAGTTGTATCCACGCAAGTCCTCCGCACGTCTATGACAGGGGTGCTGATATCCTGCGAACTGTGGTTTGCTTCCTGTCGCTGGATTTCATTCGACTGACTTGACTGACTTCGTAAGAAGTACTGATCAATGCGAGGCCCTTGTCCCTTCTCCCTCAAGTATTTAATTCTCCCTTGATGAATCTTCAAACTCCTGACCGTTGTCACCTTGCTCCAGCCGCCAACACAAACCTGGAGTTCCATGTCTTTGCTAACTGCAGATCTTGAACTAGTCTTTTGTGAAGTACTCTCCATTCTCATATCCGTTTCCATCCTAAGTTGTTAACCGTGTTATCCAAAGTTGAGTCATCTTCTGCCCCCGGTCTCGCAGACTCTAGAGGTACTTTTCTCTTTAATTTCTTAGAAGCCTTGGGCGGGTGTATCCAGCATCCTGTTTACCTTTGAAAACAAAGAGCTGGATCCTGCTGACCAGGGTAGCTAACACTTGCCAGACCCAATGGGGTCACTTTCCTCCTGTCATTTGACTCCATGCTGTCAGGAGGTCTTTCACTTGTTGCCAGCTGCACTATTCACAGCAGTCACTGGATTTATACAGAGCTTCATGATTTCCATTACATGAGAGTAGATGATGAACTTCATGCTGATTTGAACTCGGCTCTCACCAAAATAAGAACCAACTGGTAATACACTTTTGGAGAAAAAGTTTGTGAACCCCAATGATAATTATGAAAATTCCATAGTTTTACTACGATAACCTCCTTAATCTTAAATATCCAATAGGGTTTATAAAAACCAATTCCATGTCTTTTGAAACAAAATGATCTATAAATTAGACAAACAATGAGTAATTAAGATTCAGGGTATGTGAAAAAGTAAGTGAACCCCTGGTTTTATCAGCTCAATTATGGGGATCATTAGAACCAGCTGTTTAAATAATTAGGCAGATATTCAGGGGTGAGCTTGGGAGGCTCCACCCTATATAAAGATCACAAAAACACATCATGCCACGATCAAAACAAATCTTTGGAGGATCTCAGAAAAACAGTTATTGAGCTCATCAGTCTAGAAAGGGTTGCAAAATAATTTCTAAGGATTTGGGGCTCCACCAATCCACTGTCAGACAGATAGTCTACAAATTGAGAAAGTTCAAGACCACAGTCACTAGTACACAGTACCCAGGAGCGGTCATCCTACCAAAATCTGCCCAAGAACAAACCGGAAAATCATCAAGGAAGTCACAAACAACCCCAGAGTAATATCCAAGGATCTGCAGGCCACTTTCACCTTGGTTAATGTGAGTGTTCATGACTCAACTATCAGAAAAATACTGAACAAGAATGGTGTTCATGGAAGGATAGCCAGGAGGAAACCACTGCTCTCTAAAAAGAACATTGCTGCCAGTCTGAAGTTCGCCAAAGAGCACATAGATGATCGATAAGACTTCTGGAACAATATTCTCTGGAAGACACATCAAAGGTAGAACTTTTTGGCTTCAATGAGAAACGTTATGTTTGGCGAAAACCAAACACTGCGTTCAAACAGAAGAAACCTCATCCCAACCGTCAAGCATGGTGGTGGGAGTGTCATGGTTTGGGGCTGCTTTGCCTGGACGGCTTGCCATCATTGATACAACCATGAATTCTGCATTGTATCAGAAGATTCTAGAGGAGAATTTCAGACCATCCGTCCATGAGCTGAAGCTGAACCGAAAGTGGGTCAAGCAACAAGACAATGATCCTAAACATACAAGCAGATCTACAAAAGAATGGCTGCAGAAGAAGAAATTCTGCGTTTTAGAATGGCCTAGTCAAAGTACGGACCTAAACCCCATCGAAATGTTGTGGCAGGACCTGATGCGAGCTGTCTGTGCAAGGAAACCCTCAAACGTCACTAAGTTAAAGCAGTTCTGTAAGGAAGAATGGGCTGATCAACAGTTACAGGAAATGCTTACTTGAAGTCATTGCTGCTCAAGGGGGTGGCACCAGTTACTGAATCTAAAGGTTCACATACTTTTTCACACGTGGATATTGAATGTGGAATCATTTGTGGATAAATAAATGTTGAAAAAGTATCATGTTTTTGTGTAATTTGTTTAATCAGGTTATCTTTATTATTAGTAATTAATTAATTAATTAATTAAGATCTAATAACATTTTAGGTTTGAAATATGTAAAAATCCTTAAGGGTTCACAAACTTTGTCAACTTGCTTACTAATCAGAACTTGAACGCATTTCAATGTCATTCTGACAATGAAGAAGATGATGATGAAATCACTGTGGAGGAAACAACCAAAGAACAACCTCACTTCAAAGAACCTTTGCTACGTAAGGTTCAACCAGATGAAGAGGCTTCATTTACCACAATTACACAACACATCCCATACACAGTGAAAGAAAGAAAGGTACAACTATTGATCTTTACCAAATGCTTCACATACAGGACGACTCTCTGGAAGACTGGGGGAAAAACTAGACCTGTGTTTCTGTGGCAAAGTGCCACAGTGTTTGTGTTATCTGTTGTGTGTTAAGGTTGGTGTATAGTCATTGGTGCACGGGATATAAACGGGTCTGTGTAACACAAGTGTTTAAAATGTATATTTGTATTTAGGCACAAGGATTGCACAGCACTTCACGTGCAAGTAAAACGTAATAATATGTGAGCACGGGGAATTGCACTTTATTAATTCATGTGCAGTTGTGCCGCGCCTCCAATTGAATGATTGATTAGCAATTGAGTCTCAGTACAGCTGCATAAAAGCAGCATGTTTTCACTCACTCGGGGTTGTGTGTTCGGTGAGTGGAGAACGGGTGTGGAGACGGAGGTAGTAATAATAATAATAATCGTTAAAAAAAATAGAAGCTCACCGTGTTTGTCTACGTAGTTCATTTTTGTTTGGCTTTTTGTTTAGGCGACGAGTGCCGTGTCCTGCTTTTGTCCTGTTTTATTTTATAATAATAAACGGCGCAGCAGTGCATCCATTTATCATTTCATCTCGCAGTACTGTGTTTCTTCTGGTCCGATGTCCCCACTACAGTTGTCTTTGTCACAGTTTCCCATCCAGGAAGTGCTGTAAGAATTGTCTTGCCGCACACCCAAAAAATAATTACACAAACTGGCTTTTTAAGCAGAAAAATAAGTAATATATTATGTATCCTTCCACAGAGAAAAAAACAGTCCCTGAAGACTGGAACTTTGATTGTAACATATATTTTGTACTTTGTTAATTTGCCATAAACATTACATTGAACATTGCCATTTATAGTAACATTTTTCGAGATGAAATGGCATTTGTGAATTGAAAGCAGACTGATTTCCCACTTCTGAGGAAGGATTCAAGGAACAGCCAAACACTGCACTGCACTGGCACTCGAGGGAGGGGCTTCCAGGTGTGTGTGTTTTTTTTGGAGTTTTTTTGTAAGACATTATCCTATTCAGGCATAGCAGTCTTCAAGAGAAGCTGACAAATAATTTATGAGGCTGTTTTCACACCGATGCTGGTAACCGGAATAATTTCCCTAGATTGTAAACCAGCATTAGATGATATGTGGATGTAGCAGGGGGAGATCTGTGCTGACTCTGCTGGTGTGTTCACAGTACTGCAGGAAGAGGGCGGCAGTCGTCCAACAACCGCCTGTGAGTCATGGCAGTGACACGGGGAGGTGGAAAAGTGGGTGTGTGGACTTTTGTCCTCTCTGAATGGCTGAGAGGCGAGTCTTGGGAGATTGCTAGCCCTATAAAAAAATGCTCTGCTATTTCCTCAGGTCTGCCCTTTTAAACGCGCCGAGAGCGCGGAAGCGCTGGTCCACGACCGAGAACCAGTTGGAGAGAACGGAACGGAGGTTCAGAGCGAGACAGTGAGGGTGGGGAACCCTTGGGCAGACCGCTTAAAAGTATAGCTGAGCAGGCTAGTTAGCCGGCAGCGTAGGACGGTGATCCAGATCGCACGGGCAGCGGCGACTGGGATATTGCTGCAGAGTGCAGCACCTTTTCTTTATAGTTTTGTTACTGTTTTATTTTCCCTGTTTCTTTGTGCCTTCTGTTTTGAATTATTGTTTCGAAGTACCTGCAAGAGCGCCGGTATTGTGTACCCTTGCTTGGTATGCCCGTGGTTCTCTTTACCGTCGTTGGTAAATCAGACCACGGACCCACAGCGCCATCTGCGGGCTAAAAAGAAATAAGGCACCCTTCAAAATAAAACTGGGAACCCGTGTGGTGTTTTCAAGTACACTTGTCTGTCTCCTGGTCAGTGAATTACCCACACCCCTTCCACACGTGGTGTCAGCAGTGGGATTCACTGGCATTGCCCCAAGCAGTGCATCCACAGAAGGAGCAGACGGGCAATGGATGCTACAGTTTGCTGCGATGATGGACCTCCTGCGCCAGACGCTCACCGCAGCAGTGCAGGGGGCGGCTAGACCAGCAGCTCCAGACCCCCAGTTACAATGGCCCACAAAAACGACGGCCGAGGATCAACCCGACGCCTACTTAGAGGTGTTTGAGGCCATGGCGACCTCGGCCGGGTGGGATCCAGCACAGTGGGCTAGCTACCTGCTGCCTCAGCTCACGGGAGAGGCGCAAGCAGCTGTGAGAACACTGTCCCCGGATCGAATGATGGATTACCCCACGCTGAAAACCGTCATCCTTAATCGCGTGGGGGCCACACTGGTGGGGTATCGGAAGAAATTCCGGGAGGAGCAGTTTGCAGCAGGGGAGCACCCACGAGCCATTGCCCACCGTCTGAAGGATTACGCCCTGGGTTGGTTGAACCCGGATCTGAACACCAAAGCCAGGGTGGTGGAGATGATCGTGGTGGAGCGCTTCCTGGAGTGTCTAGCCCCGGGACCTGGGCTGTGGGTCCAGCGACAGGCACCAGATACGCTGGACCGGGCGGTCGAACTCGCTGAGCAGTACCAGGCAGCAGAGCCAACGCCTGTGAAACTGCCCGCGGGGAGTGCGGCTACTGGATCGTCCCCTCAACTGGCCCTGGAGAGGGCGAAGGGACTGGGGGGAAGGGGTAGTCCAGGATTTGGTCGGGGGGTGTCGGCGGGAGCTCCCGGCCCGGGAACTGGGGCAGGGTGGGGATACCCACGGGCTGCTGCATTATCGGACCATGGTCTCGCACGGATGCCTTATCGGCGAGTCCCTTTTATGGCTCCAGTATTTCCCCCTTTTGCCAAAACTTTGGGGAGAGAAACCAGCCCACCGAGGTGTTGGACGTGCAGGGAGGTGGGCCACCTCGCCCTGGACTGCTCCGTGATGGAGTGTGACCTCAGCTGACCAGGTCGGCGTGTTCAATTACCTCAGTCACTTCAGCACCCGGGTTTTGTTATTCCTGTGACAGTGGATGGTACAAAAACCCAGGCTCTACTGGACTCAGGGTGTGGTCAGTCTCTAGTACAGGAAAGCCTAATCTCACCAGGGCATAAACGCATATTGGGACGGGTGCATATTAAATGTATTCATGGGGATGTCCGCTCTTATCCCAAGATCAATGTGTGTATGACTATTGGCCAGCAGGTGACGCAGGTGCAGATAGGATTATGTCCTCGATTGCCAGTAGTTCTGGGACGGGACTGTGAGCAGTTTAAAGATTGGTTGGCTGCCCTGACAGCCCCGTCCTCTTTATTGGCTAAGAAAGAGGAGTAATTGGAGAGATCTTTCCCTTTCACGATCCAGAATGGTTTTGCCGTAAATTTAGACCCTGTAAAACTAAACGGGAGCGCCGGATCGCTAAGAATGAGGGCTGGCAATGGAGGGAGTCGGAGAAGTTTCAGGTGGGCGCAGTTGGTGAAGAGTCCAGGGAGGAGGTCGCGGAGCCAGCGCAGGGGTCTGGCTCGGCTGCCTCTGCTCGGGACCGACCTGACTGGTGTGGAATCCATGGGAGCTGATTTCTTAGCTCACTCCTGTGACTTCCAACTCGAGCAAGGGCATGACGACGTGCTGGGCAGGCTCTTTGACCAAGCAGCGGTGGTTAATGGTCGGGTGGTCGAGCCCAGACACGCCGCCACGTACCCCCACTTTGAAATTGATCGAGACCTACTATACCGTGTTGATAAATTACCCCAGACCGGTGAAGTGCGTCATCAGTTTCTCATTCCTCAGCCCTTTAAAGAGGATTTGTTGTAGCTGGCTCACGCTATTCCCCTGTCTGGTCATTTGGGAAGGGATAAAATTAAAGCAAGGCTTGTGTCACGGTTCTTCTGGCTGGGGCTGGATGGCGATGTTAAGCGGTTTTGTAAGCATTGTGGGGAATGTCAAAAGGCCAGCCCTAGAGCCGTTCCACGAGCCCCACTGGTGCCATTGCCCCTAGTGGAAGCTACATTTCAGCGTATTGGGATGGACATAGTTGGGCCACTAGAAAGGAGCGCGGCAGGATACACCCACCTACTTGTCATTCTGGATTACGCTACGCGTTATCCAGAGACAATTCCCTTCCGATCTATGTCTGATAACAACATGTAAGCTTTTGGGAATTAAGACCATTAGGACCTCAGTGTTTCATCCTCAGACCGACAGTTTGGTGGAACGCTTTAATAAGACCCTTAAGAACATGTTGCGCAGGTTTATTCGTCATGATGTGCGTTACTGGGACCAGCTGATTCCTCCCCTTCTCTTTGTGATCAGAGAGGTACCCCAGGCTTCTACAGGGTTTTCACCATTCGAGCTGTTGTATGGGCAGAGACCCCGGGGCGTGCTCGATCTGGTCAGAGAGATGTGGGAGGAGCAGCAGGACAATTCGACCAATACCTTCCGGTATGTGTTGCACCTGCGCAAACGTTTTGAGTCTGTTGGGAAATGGGCGCATGACAATTTGCAGCAGGCACAGTACAGACAGGAGACCCAGTATAACCGAGGAGTCCGGTTGCGCACATTTCAGCCAGGGGATAAGGTACTTCTATTATTACCCAGTTCTGAGTCGAAACTCTTGGCTAAGTAGCAAGGACCCTTTGAGGTTACACGCCAGGTTGGGAAGGTGGACTATGAGATCTGCCAGCCGGAGCGACGGAGAGAGAAACACATTTATCATATCAACCTCTTAAAGCCTTGGTTGCAACCAGAGGCGTTGTTAGTGGCGCATGCAGATGACGTCACGGACCTGATCTTTCTGTGTTGGCAAGAAAAGGATCGGTACAGATTGCTGAGAATCTGACACCAACGCAGAAATGTCAGGCTCACGGTCTGGTGGCGGAGTTTCCTGACGTGTTCTCTTCCATCCCAGGGCAGACTCGAGTAGCCCATCATCACATTGATATTGAGCCGGGGGCTGTAGTTTGCCAGAGGCCATACCATATACCTGAGCGTAAAAGACAGGTAATAAAAGCGGAAATTGACGAAATGCTAATACTGGGGGTAATAGAAGAGTCCCAATGTGACTGGAACAGTCCGATCGTTTTAGTCGATAAGCCAGACGAGTCAACTCGATTTTGCATTGATTTTAGACGAATCAATGAGAAATCGAAATTTGACGCTTATCCGATGCCCCGGGTAGATGAGTTGCTGGAGCGTCTAGGCACAGCTCATTTTATGATGACACTGGATAGCGAAGGGGTACTGGCAGATACCCTCGACTCCCTTCGGGTTGTACCAATTTCATGCCCTTTGGGTTGCACGGAGCACCCGCCACTTTCCAGCGGATGATGGATCGCATCTTGATGCCCCATCAGCAGTACGCCGCTGCTTACATAGATGACCTGGTTATCCACAGTGAGGATTGGCCGAGTCATCTGCGTAATTCTTGCGGGAGGCGGGGCTCACTGCTAACCTAAAGAAGTGTGCCATTGGGAAGAGTGAGTCGGAGTATTTGGGGTATCGAGTAGGGGGAGGCCAGATCAGAACGCTGGTTGCTAAGGTGAAAGCCTTGGCTGACTGGCCGGTTCCTACAACCAAACCCAGGTGCGCTCTTTCTTGGGACTAGCGGGCTATTATAGAAAGTTCATCCCAAGCTTCGCTACGCTCGCTGCTCCCTTGACAGACCTCACCCGGAAGGCTGCCCCAAATACGGTTCAGTGGACGGAGTCATGCCAGAGGGATTTTCTCGCCTTGAAGCGGAGGCTGTGTAGTAAGCCAGTGCTATGCAGCCCGGATTTTGGTAAGAGGTTCACCCTGCAGACGGATGCGTCAGAGACAGGTCTCGGGGCAGTGTTGTCTCAGGAGGTTCGGGGAAGTGAGCACCCGGTCCTGTACATCAACAGGAAGCTCCTTCCCCGCGAGAAAAATTATAGCACCATCGAGAAGGAGTATCTCGCAGTAAAATGGACAGTCGAGTCACTCCGGTACTACTGGGGCGACACTTCACCCTGGTTACAGATCATGCCCCCTTAGCATGGCTTCACCGGATGAAAGATAGCAACGCCAGAATCACACGGTGGTACTTGGCCTTGCAGCCCTATGCCTTCAGGGTAGTCCACCGAGCAGGAAAGCTGCATCAAAACGCAGACTTTTTCTCTCGGGAAGGCATAGGGGTGTAGGATTTTCGAATGAACCGGTGGTGTCATTCTGAGGGGAAGGATATGTAGCAGGGGGAGATCTGTGCTGACTCTGCTGGTGTGTTCACAGTACTGCAGGAAGAGGGCGGCAGTCGTCCAACAACCGCCTGTGAGTCATGGCAGTGACACGGGGAGGTAGGAAAGTGGGTGTGTGGACTTTCCCCCTCTCTGAATGGCTGAGAGGCGAGTCTTGGTAGATTGCTAGCCCTATAAAAAAATGCTCTGCTGTTTCCTCAGGTCTGCCCTTTTAAACGCGCCGAGAGTGCGGAAGCGCTGGTCCACGACCGAGAACCAGTCGGAGAGAACGGAACGGAGGTTCAGAGCGAGACAGTGAGGGTGGGGAACCCTTGGGCAGACTCCTTAAAAGTATAGCTGAGCAGGCTAGTTAGCTGGCAGCGTAGGGCGGTGATCCAGGTCGCATGGGCAGCGGCGACCGGAATATTGCTGTAGAGTGCAGCACCTTTTCTTTATAGTTTTGTTACTGTTTTATTTTCCCTCTTTCTTTGTGCCTTCTGTTTTGAATTATTGTTTCGAAGCACCTGCAAGGGCACCGGTATTGTGTACCCTCGCTTGGTATGCCCGTGGTTCTGTTTACCATCGTTGGTAAATCAGACCACGGACCCACAGCGCCATCTGCGGGCTAAAAAGAAATAAGGCACCCTTAAAATAAAACTGGGCACCTGTGTGGTGTTTTCAAGTACACCTGTATGTATCCTGGTCAGTGAATTACCCACAACCCTTCCACAGTGGACTAAATGACTTCCGTGTCAGTTTGTGCAGTGCTGCAGTCCTTCCCGTCCACGGTGAGCACAACAGAATTCTATGCCGAACACGACCTTGTTTAAAAGCCCAACGGTTGCGTCAGCAGAGATTTTAATTTTGTCTTAAATATGTTTCTAAAATTATAGGGTAGTGGTGAGATGTATCTGTTGTGTCGAGTTTAAATATTGCATACTCACTAGTCAGTTTTATAAGGCGCTATTTAGTTTAATAAGTAGATGCAGCTGCTGCATATACAGTATATTACATGCTCATTTACCTACAGAAACACTGTTTAGATAATTGTTACTATTAAGGCGTAATAATATTAATAGATAGGTAAGTAAGTCGGTCTATGATGTCATAGCCATGCGGTAAGACAATTATTACAGCAGTCATGTGATCTTGTTCAGCCAATCACAACACTTAATTTATACAAACCATTTTATAATGTCTTGTAATCAACATTTAATCACATACACCAGACTGATGTGCTGTGACAGAGCGTTCAGTGCACACATGAAATAATCCCTGTTTAAATGTTGTATAAACAGTTGGGCGGTGTGACGGGATGACAGAGGGCTGAGGCTCAGAGACAATGTAAAGTCCAAAATAAAGTTCTTTATTAAACAAAAATAATCAAATAAATAGGCACAAGGGCCAACAGAAAAGAGGTTCAAACAGAAATAATAAGTGAACTTACAAAGTAAATGGTCAGGATCCAAGTCTTTTAAAACAAGACACTCCTTTCTTCTAAACAAAAAAGAAAAACTCTCCAACACAAAGCAAACTCCCAAACAGAAAACACACTCTCCCAGCCAGGGCCTCTCCCCTGGCTTTTATCCCCTGTGGCTGGAGCCCAATTAATCAATAATTACTAATTATTCAATTAGAGCTCCAGCCCCATTCTCACAGGTTTTCCTGGCAGGAAGGAATTTAACCCCCTCCCTGCCAGTTCCAAACACATTCATATAGACGGGGCAGTCCCCCGTCACAGGCGGTTACCAGAGTCTGTCTTTGGGATATATATATATATATATAATTTTTTTTTTTTTTAAAAGCCTAAAAGCTTAGTCTTTAACTCCATTTTATTTCCTGTGTGCGTTTGTGCCTGCAAATCGATATTTATTTTTTCAATGACCCGATTAATATTTATTGTAACTTAAGTACTAATGGTTCATTTCAAAATACACAATGTATGGTCAGTCAGAAACCGAAGTATTGCCATGCGGTCTAATTTTACAAGCCATTACGTCTGGTGTGAGAGTAAGAGTTTTTAGCTTTCAGGCCAGTGAAAAGGTCGATCAATACGAAATACCGTCAGAAATACCTTAAGCTCTCTTAAGTTTCCCTGCCATCATCAGTGATTTGTGTGGTAACAAGCAGGGACATCCATCACACTGATACTAGGTAAGCGTTTTATTATGATTTTTTAATTTGCATCATCTTGATCATTTAGTCATCAAGAATTAAATGCCAATAACATGTTTTCATAATAAGGTCAGCTGCAGAGATGCGTGGATAGTAAACTTTTCTTTGCATGCTTTTCTGTAATTGTATTATCAATAAATTACATAATTGCCACTTGTTATCAAGGAATATTCCTGTCATTTCGGAGTGATTGAGGCTAGCACGGAGGCTTCGTTTATTTTAATTAATTAGTAATTACAATAAAATGATGTCGATGTTTTCAACAACTAGAAACCTTTTTGAGGGAGTATTTTTATCCAAAAGTAAATATATATTTTTTCCGTTATAATACAGTAACTTGTATAACTGTATCCATCACACACTGCAAGGCTTGTGTGTTTTGTTGTATCATGCTAGTGTACAGAACCTTTTTTTTCTGTTTTCATTTTATTATGACTATCTTTTTGTAAGTCCTGGAGCAAACACTGTAAGTGTGTGTGTGTGTGTGTGTGTGTGTGTGTGTGTGTGTGTATATATATATATATATATATATATATATATATATATATATATATATATATATATATATATATATATATAGACACACACACACACACACACAGTGCCTATAGAAAGTCTACACCCCCTTTCAAAATTTTCACCTTTTGTTGCCTTATAGCCTGGAATTAAAATGCATTTATATATATATATATATATATATATATATATATATATATATATATATATATATATATATATATATATATATATATTCATTTATCTACACATCCTACTCTACAACTTCCAAGTGAAAAAAATATTCTATACATTTTTAGAAAATTAAATAAAAATAAAAACTGAAATAGCTTGCTTGGATAAGTGTCCACCCCCCTTGTAATAGCAATCCTAAATTAACTCAGGTGTAACCAATCACCTTCAAAATCACACACCAAGTTAAGTTGCCTCCACTTGTGTTAAATTGTAGTGATTCACATGATTTCAGGATAAATTCAGCAGTTAATGTAGGTTCCCTCTGTTGGGTAGTGCATTTCAACCATGAGCACCAGGGAGCTTTCAAAAGAACTCCGGGACAAAGTTGTTGAAAGGCACAGATCAGAGATGGTTATAAAAAAGATATCAAAGGCCTTGAATAGCCCTTGGCGCATGGTCAAGACAATTATTAAGAAGTGGAAGGTGTATGGCACCACCAAGACCCTACATAGATCAGGCCGTCCAAGCTGGATGAGCAAGAAGGAAACTGATCAGAGAGCTACCAAGGCCAATGGCAACTACAGGCTTTTATGGCCTAGTTCCTATACAATACAGCTGTAAAATGGATAATGATTGAATATAGCTGTCAGTTTCAAAGACAGAATATCAGGTTCCCCACTTTTCTGATATTCTTATATAATATATATATATATATATATATATATATATATATATATATATATATATATATATATATATAGTTAGTTAGTTTTATTTTATTTGCTCAATGTGAAGATGTGGAGGTATCTTCACCAAGCACACACACATCATGGTCAATGTTCATCCTGGCTTGGTACTTTGTTTTAATTGATGTCATGGCCTAAAAATCCGGTTTCACAGTAGCTTTTTGAACCAACACTTTCAGTGCTGCAGAAGAAGCAGTATAGTATTCATTGGAGCAGCCACACCAAAATGTCTCCAATGGCATTTTACTGAGCTTGGTTCTGAGGGAGCTGTCTGATGAAATGTCAGTTAGCTCTTCTAACAGCTTTGATGGGACAGAGGGTGGCAGTTTAGCTTCAATATTCTCACTAATTGGGTTTGTAGCCCACAGGTGTGTAGCAGCTTGTTCCTTCGTGAGTTCAGGAAAGTATTAAATTTGTTGAGTAGACCAGACAGATGCACTGCCATCTGTAGTCTGATTACGTTAAAGTCAATGTTTCATTCCTGAATGAAAGAATGTCAGAGCTCAAGCATATCAGCAGCCCCCCCACAGACACAGACTTTCCAGAGTGTAGTTTCCTTTTGAATGCATCAATTCTTTCACGCTGGCAATAAAATTAGCGCTCCATCCTTGCATAGTTTTATTCAGCTTATTCATTTCACTGAATATGTCTGAGGTGACCCAGTTTTTCCACCCACACATCATCTTTCAGCACTTTGGCAAGTTTCGGTTTCTTGTCAGCTAAGAAAGTACGTAACTCTTCCTTGAGGAGTGTTATCGAGTGTTACCGCTGTGTTCAGAAAACTGTGAAGACCTGGTTCAGTATCTGACGCAGCCAGCGCCTCTTGGTGTAAAAAGCAATGTGTCCAAATAGCGCGAGGTGCAACGGCTTTTATTTTTGCACAACACCAGAATGCTCTCCGGTGATTGCTGCAGATCCATCAGTGCAGACCCCAGTGCAATTAGTCCAGCTGATTTCTGCTGAAGTCATAAAATCATCTAACAGTTTGAAAATGTTGTCTGACTTTGTTGTTGTCTTGAGCTCCTTGCAAAAGAAAAAGTCTTCCTTTATTCCCTTATTCCACACATACCATACTTAGGCAAGTAAATGTGGCATTTAAGAAATGTCTGGGTATTCGAGCCAAATCATTGGCACACAACTGATCAATGCACTGCAAAACTGTTTTCTAACATAAAAGCGTTCCATCATTTGACAGTGTCATTTAACATTGGTATTTTTGCCAGTTTGTTGGCCCACGGTTAATGGCACACAGCATTATCAATTCGTCAGCAGTCGTATGTGATATATCCCCACTTCCACTACAAATAAAACCAAAATTTAAGTAGCTGTCTTCATCTTTCCTTAAGATTGCAGGGTTAATAATGACTTCATGTATTTTACTCACAACACCACCTCCTCGCTGTTCTTCAGCCCTTTTCTCGAGAGTAGCCCTGTAGCTGGGCCGCTACGTCAGGCCTAGCAGCTTCAGCCTTGTGAACCTAGTAAAATAAAAACCTTTGTAAAAAAAACTGTAAGGCTTAATAACATTATTTAATAGGCAACTTTTTACATACAGTAATTTCTACAGACGGCAGAAGACAGCTACCGTATTTCAGTTTGAAAATCAAAGCCTCTTATTGGCTGAACAGGTTAATAGGTAACAAGGAGGAATACCGATCTCCCTGATGTGGAAGGGGAGGGGAGGGAATGGGTGGGGTGGATGGGATTGATTGACTGTTTGTAAGTGCATGCATCGAATGGATAAAAAGCACATCAAATGACAAAGTGCACACCGAATGGATAAAAGGCACAGAAATATATTATTTGATGTTAAAAGATTTGATATATGAATTTAATATTTAATGCTAGTATTTATTATTTGATGCTTAAATTCAATATTCAATACTTGCTTAAATTTAACGTTTAATGAATTGTCATAAATTTTAAAAATTTTTATACATGTTACACCCTGCTTTAGAGCACAAAACTTACATTACACACTTCATACTCCAACATAAAGTCGGAATTACGACATCTACAATCTTGCAATGTGCGTCATTTTTGGAAAAACGTACAGCCTTAACAGATCGTCAAACCTGTTATTCTTAAATACCTAAAATATCTCTTACTGTGAGTGTTGCGGGTACAAATCCAGTGTCCACAACAGCGGGTGTATGTACGATAGTCCTGGATTATTATTATTATTATTATTATTATTATTATTATTATTATTATTATTATTATTATTATTTTTGTTTTCATATTAAGTAAGATTTACTGGTATTTTTTGGCTTCTTTAACAATGAGAATAGAATGTGAATTATCTTTCAAAAGAATGGCATGGTATAGCACAGGACACAGAACAGTATGGTATTTTAAAGATAGTTGTGTCCTTAGAGTAGACTGTTCAACAATTAGCCAACAACGGTACCAGACCATAAACATTCTCCCTGATGCTATCAGTGTGCCTTGGTTTTCATGTAGATATTTATTCATGAGAATAATTGCACAGCACTCTATTTATACATCAAAGGCAATGGCACTTTTCAAACAAGAACATTACAGCTCAAAAAGTCAACACAATCTCAAAGTTGTATCTTGCTCATTTTAAACAACACGTCACATAGATGTCATTAATAGTGTTTCCATAATAGTGTGGAAAATAATCACAATGTGCTTGTATTCTTGTTATAGAGGTTGTAACTAATACATTATTCTGTTTATTAAAGTTTTGTTGTTATTGTTCAACAGATCAGTATCAGTGCCTTGCAAAAGTATTCAGACTCACAGTTTTTACATTTTGTTGCTTTAAAGCTTACAGTCATGAAGTAGGAATTAATATGTGTTATATACACTACCTACTCCATACATTCAAAGCAAAAACAAAAATAAAGAAGCAATATGAAATAAAAATGGGAAAGTAATGATTGCTTAAGTATTCAAACCCTTTGCTGTGGCAAACCTAAACTAATTCAGGTGCACAAAATGACCTTAATGAGCCACACATTTAGTTGAATGGCCTCTGTATGTGTGCAATATTAGTGGTTTTCATGATTTCAAAGCAAGTCAGGGATAAAGTCATTGAAAAGCACAGATCAGGAGAAGAGTACAAAAAAATATCTAGCACAGTCTACTCAATCATCAAGAAATGGAAGGTGCATTGTACCACCCAGACACTGCCTAGATCAGGTCGTCCCTCCAAATTGAGCAGCCGGGCAAGGAGGAAACTGATGAGGGATGCCACTGTGAGGCCAACAGCAACTTTGAAAAAGCTACAGAGTTCAATGGCTGAGATAGGAGAAAATGTGCATCAGTCAACAATATCCAGAACACTTCCCAAAAGTAGCCTGTATGGCAGGGTAGCAAGAAGGAAGCCATTACTAAAAAAAAGCCCACATGGAGTTTGCAACAAAGCACCTGAGTGATCCTGCAAAAATATGGCAAAAGATATTGTGGTCAGACGAGACCAAATTGGAACTTTTTGCTCTAAATGCCAAGCGTTACGTTTTGCACAGATCCAACACGGCACATATCCCAGTCAACACATAAGAATAAGAAAGTGAATGTCCTCGAGTGGCCCAGTCAAAGTCCTGACTTGAATCCTACTGAGACTCTGTGGAAAGACTTGAAAACAGCAAAAAGAGAGCTTGAGTAAATCTGCCAAGAAGAATGGGCACAAATTGCAAAGTTGGTAGAGACTTACCCCAAAAGCCTTGCGGCTGTAATTGCTGCCAAAGGTGCTTCCACCAAAGATTGAGTTGATGGGTCTGAAAACTTATGCAATCAACATATTTCAGTTTTTTCTCTTCAGTTTTTGCTGACATTTACTGTAACTTATCCTTAGAAGTCTTCAGTTTGAGCATCAAGTTTGAAAGACAGTCAACATGGTTTTAGGAAAGGGAGATCGTGCCTAACTAACTTGCTTGATTTTTTTGAGGATGCAACATCGATAATGGATAATTGCAAAGCATATGACATGGTTTATTTAGATTTCCAGAAAGCTTTTGACAAAGTCCCGCACAAAAGATTAATTCTCAAACTGAACGCAGTTGGGATTCAAGGAAACACATGTACATGGATTAGGGAGTGGTTAACATGTAGAAAACAGAAAGTACTGATTAGAGGAAAAACCTCAGAATGGAGTGTGGTAACCAGCGGTGTACCACAGGGATCAGTATCAGGTCCTCTGCTATTCCTAATCTACATTAATGATTTAGATTCTGGTATAGTAAGCAAACTTGTTAAATTTGCAGACGACACAAAAGTAGGAGGAGTGGCAAACACTGTTGCAGCAGCAAAGGTCATTCATAATGATCTAGACAAGATTCAGAACTGGGCAGATACATGGCAAATGACATTTAATAGAGAAAAGTGTAAGGTACTGCACGCAGGAAATAAAAATGTACATTATAAATATCATATGGGAGATACTGAAATTGAAGAAGGAATCTATGAAAAAGACCTAGGAGTTTTTGTTGACTCAGAAATGTCTTCATCTAGGCAATGTGGGGAAGCTATAAAAAAGGCTAACAAGATGCTCGGATACATTGTGAAAAGTGTTGAATTTAAATCAAGGGAAGTAATGTTAAAACTGTACAATGCACTTGTAAGACCTCATCTTGAATATTGTGTGCAGTTCTGGTCACCTCGCTATAAAAAAGATATTGCTGCTCTAGAAAGAGTGCAAAGAAGAGCGACCAGAATTATTCCGGGCTTAAAAGGCATGTCATATGCAGACAGGCTAAAAGAATTGAATCTGTTCAGTCTTGAACAAAGAAGACTACGTGGCGACCTAATTCAAGCATTCAAAATTCTAAAAGGTATTGACAGTGTCGACGCAAGGGACTTTTTCAGCCTGAAAAAAGAAACAAGGACCAGGGGTCACAAATGGAGTTTAGAAAAAGGGGCATTCAGAACAGAAAATAGGAGACACTTTTTTACACAGAGAATTGTGAGGGTCTGGAATCAACTCCCCAGTAATGTTGTTGAAGCTGACACCCTGGGATCCTTCAAGAAGCTGCTTGATGAGATTTTGGGATCAATAAGCTACTAACAACCAAACGAGCAAGATGGGCCGAATGGCCTCCTCTCGTTTGTAAACTTTCTTATGTTCTTATGTTCTAATAAAATATTAAGTTTAAAAAAATGTATATGCTTCATTTTGTAATTTCACAAAATGGGACACCATAGGAAAGGTCTGAACACTTTTGCAAGGCACTGTACACAGAAACCCTGATTGTGTTATAACCAGTTCACGGTATGACAAGGTGTACAGAGCAAAATGATAACAATTTAAAGGTGTAGACCAGTGTTCTTCATTGCAAGGCCCGCGGGCCACTGGCGGCCCCTGGTGGACTTTAGTGCGCCCCCTGACGTGCAGCCCCCGACAATACACAAATGTGAAAAAGGCGGTGTGCCGGCCCTCACACTGATCTCTTATCGGTGAAAGTGTGCCCCCCTCTGAAAATTAGTGAAGAACACTGATGTAGGCATATATTTCAAACATAGTGTAACCAATACCAATGACTTATTTTCCATCCTACAATTGTTTACAAAAGATCTGTGATAGATTTCTGGTTGCTTCTCTTCATTTTTCTAACTTTGTTGTTTTTAAAAATTCAGTACTTGTCTATTTTGTCAGCAGGAATGATAGCGTTTCTCCATGCACTTAAGAACTAAAAAAACAGCAGTTTGAACATAGCAATGACAACAATGTCCACGTACTAACGTTTGAAAAAAGTGTGTTCTCTTGAGTCTTACTGGCTGACCCCTTAAAACAGTGTCATCAGTGCATTCATGTGTCAGAAGTGCTTTGAGAAACACGATTATATGCGGTATCGGGAAAACTGTACAAGTGACGCTGAGAACCAGTGAGGCAGTGCGTTGCACGAGATATAGCATAAATGTTTGGGCATGAAAATCATCCGTATAAATGAAATACCATTGAATATAAAAAAAAGGTAATATAATGACTTAAAAGCACTGAAGGTGCATTTAACTGGCCTGAACTTGCTATTCCAGTTGAAGGGTTAATTGTAATGTTTGAAATAAGGGCTATGAAGGTTCCCAATCACAAGTCACTGGTCTGGCTAAAACTGGTTTTATCAAGATTGTATACGTGGCAGTGGACAGAATAAAGGTTGTGTTTGTGGCAGAGTGAACAAAGGTTTAAGTAGAAGGATGACTTGGCATAATATCTGTTATAATAGCTGTAGCACATAAATACTCTCAGAAGTAGAGACATTCACTGGGCTATTCAGGAGACTCACAATGACATCCTTTACTCGTGTCCTGAAAGACTGGCCTCTGGTTTACAGATAGTTTGATCAGCTATTTTGTAACTGTATTAAAAGCTAGATCACCATTATGTCATGCCTAGAGGTATAATTGCAATAACTGCATTTCTGTGTTACTAATAATCTTTGAGTGCTAATACTTGAATAATGCAATCTTAATAAAATGCAATCTTAATTGAATTTATTCACTGTTGTCAAGTATCATTAATAACATGGCTTAGGATAAAATGTAAAATGATTACAGTTGCTTCCATAAGCCTTACACAGGTATTAGCTTCCATATGGCAGAGCTAGTTTTATTGTTTGACTATAACAGGTATAACTTTCAAACATGAGATCTTAGCCTTATGAACACATAAACATTGGTCTGTTATAATCTAGGAGTTTATAGATGAATCACAACCAGTGATATTTTAGGGAAGTTAAATAGTTCGTACAATTGGGAATAACGAGTGCGTTGATATCAATAACGAATGAACCTGCACTATTAAAGAGTCGTTTATAAACCAAAATACAAATTTAATTTGCTTAAGAAACGGCCATAAGAAGATAACCTTAAAAATGTTATAATAATTTGCTGCTGGAGATTAAAAACAGAAATCTACAGCCATCAATGCAGACCTTTTTGCAGATTGTAAAAACAATACTTTTATAAAACTAAATATAAGAAACCATTATCAGGTAGACATTGGCGGCGCATGAGTCTGGTTAGGATAACAATCTGCACTGTTTTTTAAAACCTTTAAATCATTAACCTGCTCTTCAGTCCTACAGTACCTACAAATTTCAAACACCATTTCCATCACTTCACACTAATTTAAATCAATTATTAATACAGACTATTAAGCTTCTAAACATGCACTTACTATCGTACTTATAATCAAGGGGCATTCAACGCATTTCATAAGGTATAATTGCAAAATAAATAAATAAATAAATAACTACACTTACCGTAAACTTTTTAATATTTATACGGGACTCAGATCGGCCGGAAGAATGGACGTTAAACCAGCCAAGCATTGTTTCCTCGAATGACATTGAAATGCAACCGCCACAGTTATCTTCTAACAAAACGGAGGTGCATTAAAACAGATAGTATGCTACGAAAATATTCTGTAAAATAAGATTCGGATCAAGCTGTTTGTATAACAGCAATTCGAATAAATGTAGAAATTGTAAAGAGTATGTTCCAGGCATGGAAATGAGCGAGAAGGAGTAAGAGTTTTTGTCGGCTGCCTTCTGCAGCGGTATGGGGGCTCAGATCGGTGGGAAAACATGACTTTGACATTGAAATGTACCTAAATCCTGTATCTGTACTACAGTGTTGATTTTGATATCCCAGCTGCCTAGCGGTCTGGCGGTTACGCAGTAGGAAAACGAAAAATATGTTTGTTACACCTGCTTTGCGCACTTGCGGGAAAAAAATATCAATCTTCTTCTCTCACAAATATTTTTTGTGTTGGTCAGAACAATTTCTTGTGATGGTTTTGGCAAATTATTTTCGAGAGGCTTAGCCTCCCCAAGCCTCTATACGCGTCGCCTATGCAGGTAGACATTATTGAGTTATTACATAGTTGATATGGTTTAACAATATGTGATTCTGTGTTTGTAGTTATGGCTGTACAAACAAATTTACAAACCAAAGGAGGGACCTTAATTTTTTTTTGTTTGTTTTTTTTCTACAGGGTGGAGTCAGTGGTTTAACAAGCTTTCTAGAATTAAATGACAACGGAGTGAATCCGAACATCCATTTTGAAATTCTGGGGACAAACTATGGAGAGGACCTTGGTAGAGGTATTCGCAAGGTGAGTCATAGACGAATAGATGATTGTTCAAGTTGAAACCTTTCTTTCATTGAGTGAGCCAAAACACTGTGTGATAATGCTACAACATTTCCAGAAGCTCAATCATGACACAGGGTGAGCTGGTGGATGGGAATGGGTAAAACTGGAATCTATTTCTATCGAAATGTAATTTTTCACTAAACATGTGTGTAGTACAGTAGTCCCTTGTGCACTGTACATGTCAGGAGACATACAGGTTTTCTGAAAATAATACGATTTTATCGTAGCCTACTTAGTACACAATCAACACAAAATAGATTATGGTGCTGTAATGACACTATACAGTACCTTACATATACTGCACACGCTTTACAGAAATATATTATTATGCCCTCCGTTAATTTATGCTATTTAGTGGGCTACTTGTATCTGTTCTGTTTATTTTTGTCCTTTCTTTGGTGTCAGTATAACAGACGTATTTTTTTTTTCAGCATTAGGGAGGGACTACTGCAATTTCCAGGAAAGGTTATTTCTTTTACACACCACCCACTTTATATATCGTGGGTGTCGGGGTCCAAAATAAATCCGCCATATATCGAGGGCCGCGATATAGCGAGAGATCAATAGAAAAACATATAGGCTAACAAATAAATACTTTACAACCTCGCCCTCACTTTATTGGCTGTGTCAGGGTCCAGTATAAATCCTCTATGCAACCTGCTTTTTCAAATGTTTCGTTTAAAAAGCTGCACACCATTTTAATTTGTACAGAGGAGGGTAATTGCTTCTCATCAACTTCAGTCTCCAGTTCATTTCATGAGTCTTCCTCTCCTTTCTAAAATGCACAAACCCGCTGCATCCCAATATAGGATGCCTATTGCTAGGGAGCTGACGTCGCTGCCTTGTGACTTTTGGTAGTGCATTGCTGCCACACGTGAACACCTCGTTGGCTTAAATAAAAACCGCTTCAGCAAGTAGATATTTAATTTGCTTTTTGTTATTGTGCAATACGTGTGTATATGATAACAGTACTATATTAATGCTTTGTTTTTAATTGTTTTGTATATTGTTGTTTGTGATGTGCAGTATAAAATAAAACAAGAAGGTTGAGGGGCCGAAAAAGCCCTGCGATGAGCTGCAAAGAAACATGAAAGTACGGGCAAAGTAAACAACTGGCATGGTTGACTAAAGGTGAAAGTTTAAAGGTTCTTTAGACATCGTTTGCAAAGATAAGCCGTTTACTGGTGGTGAATATGTGAAGAGCTGTATGCTTAAGGAATTCCTCAACAAAGACAAAATACAAGATATGCCTTTATCTGCAAAAACAGTTCACGATCGAGCTGGGAAAATGGCGTATCAGGTTGACAAGCAACAAATAGAAAATATGTTCTCGTTCAATGAATGACAACCATTACCGAACGGGAAGAGTCCTCTCTGAACATCAATCACTGAGCATATATAAAAAAGCTGCCCTATCAGGGCCCTGCTGTGAGAAGTCCTTCCCACGTCCTGCTGAAGAGGGACATCCTCACAGTAGCATATCGCCATTTTCTCTCTCACTTCACTGAGACAGGTCACAGATTGCCTCATGCTTTCTTTGTTTGAATTTGGCTGATTTATTGGTTTTTAAACCTTCAAATTATTTTGGTACATGGTAATATTATGCTTTCGAGCGTTAGTTAAGAGTGCTCCTGCCTTATTCTCGCATCAGTTTACTGACTAGAGCTGGTTTCGACCTCTCTTTTTGAGATTGGCAAGCGGCCATTACTCTCTGTTCCACTGCCTTGTGTAGTCCCCTACGCCGATTTACTCGGCCTCAGCTACTTGCAGCTCGGGCGTACGTGCCTCTCCCATGCCTTGGGCTTTCCTAAGCGACTGACACCATTCGGTGCACCCTCTACACCGACACAGACGGCGATTAATTGCCGCCACTCGGCACCGACGTGTCGCTCGGCACTGTCGTCCCCCGCCATGTCAGTGCGCGCCACTGAGTCCTCCACTGGCTTCCACCAGTGCGACCACTGTGTCGGGCAAAGCTCCCCAAACATGATGAGCATTCAACCTGTGCCAGATGTCTAGGGCCAGACCGCACATCCAGGGCACTGGCAGGCGAGTTGGTCTGCTCTCCCTGCCGCAAGTTCTCAAGAAGAACTAAGCGCAGGAGTGCAGCTGTCTCCCCAGCAGAGTCTCTCTCCCCAGAGCAGGGGAGAATGAGATCAGTGGTTCAGGGCCCCACCCAAAGGTCCCCAAGAACCCCGCCTGCCACGGTGACCAGGGACACTTCTGGATCACCGTCACCCTTTCCGCCACCGGTGCAGAGGTGCAGACATCTGTCCATGGAGGCAAGATGGTCGCTGCCCAGATGACACCGCTCAAGGGGATGTTCCCCAGGAGGAGGCAGTCACCCAGGAGATACCACAGAAACGCCATAGCTCGGCTGAGTGGAGTTTCCAGGAGCTGGAGGAGACAGTTAGGATTCAGCAGACCATGCTGGAGACCCTGTTAAAATCTCAGGGCAGATTGCCCCATACCAGCGGGCAGCCCCAATCACCCCAGTCCCGATCTCTCTCTCCGGCACACAGACCACCAAGACAACAGACACAATGCTAAAAAAGGTGTATGCGTCAGCGGCACTGTCAACCAGAGCGACCAATGCTGTGTCCATACTGGTCTTGTACCAGACACAGATGGCCGAGAGGCTGCAGAAGAGGGCAGTGGAGAGCTATTGACGATGACAAGGGCGATGATTGACCTAATGGGGGAGTTTGGTCAGGCATCAGGCAAGTCTCTAACCGTGCTGGTAGTCCCCCGAAGACACCTGTGGCTAACTCAGGCCAAGGTGATAGAGACCAAGAAGGTGGTGTTATTGGATGCCCCCATTACACCGAGGCAAACGTTTGGGGTTACCATTGAGAGGTCCCACAAGGCCACGGAGGTTGCGTCCAAATTTTCGCACCTTGCAGCCTATGCCAGAGCCCAAGATGGCCTTCACAGACTACTCCTTCAACAGGAGATCACCAATCTTCCAACAGAAGAACGCTGTGCTTGGTAAACCCAAGCGATGCCCTCGGCGGCTTTTACTCCAGGTACTTCCTGGTGCCCAAGAGGGACGTCGGTTTCAGACCAATTATGGACCTCAGGGTCCTCAACATGTTCCTCAAACAGAGGAAGTTCAACATGTTGACCGCACAGTGTATCCTCCAGGCCATCCAGCCAGGCGACTGGTTCACATCGATTGACCTGCAAGATGCCTTTACTTCCATGTCCCGATCCGTCCCGCACACAGAAAGTATCTACGCTTCACCTTTCAAGGCAATGCATACGAATTCTGTGTGCTTCCATTTGGCCTCTCGCTGGCGCCCCACACTTTTTCAAAGTGCATGGATGCAGCACTGGCTCCACTCAGGCTGCAGGGTATTCGGATCCTGAACTATCAGGATGATTGACTAGTTTGCACGCGTTCAAAAAACACGCGCCGAGGTGCACACAAAACAGGTCATAGATCATGTGACGAAGCTAAGGCTCTCTATACATCATCAGAAGAGCAACTTCATACTTTCTCACTCCACAGTGTTCCTGGGGATAAAATTGGACTCTGTGAGCATGCTTGCCTCACTGTTGGAAGACAGGATTCGGTCGTTGGAAGCCACACTCTCCCTATTCAGAGAGGATGCTTTCCTACAGGTCAAAATATAGACAGTTTGGAATGGAGACTGCATCCCCAAGTGGTGCAACAGATTTGGGAGAGGTTCCGTATTGCACGGGTCAACCTCTTTGTACAGCCGAGTCCACTCATTGCCCCCTATGGTTCTCCATGAAGAGAGACGGGGGCCCACTGGGAGTAGACGCGCTAGCCCACAACTGGCCACAGCGGCTCTTCTATGCATTCCCTCCGCTACCATTATTGCCCCTGACACTAGAGAGGATCAGTGTGGAGAGAGCACAGGTTCTGCTGGTTGCACCAAGATGGCCAAGGTGCCCCTGGTTTGCTCTCCTCTCTGACATGTTGTCTGATTAACCGTGGCAGCTCCCGCTGCGTAAGGACCTCCTGAGCCAAGCGGAGGGGCTATTATGGCACCCGAACCCAGCCCAGTTCCAATTCTGGGTCTGGCCGTTGAACGGAGCCGTCTATTCAGATGAGGTTTGCCAGATGCAGTAGTAGAAACACTATAGTCTGCTAGGGCGCTGAGCACTAGAGCCTAGTACTCATACAAATGGAAAGTTTTCCAAGACAATATTAATCTTCTTACAACACCTGTTTGACGCAGGAAAATGAGCGTCCACTTTGAAGGTATACCTTGCAGCAATATCAGTGTGCCTTGACAAGAGTGACTCGGTTTCCCCTGGGGCACAATTCCTGGCAGTGCAATTTCTTAAAGGGGCTTGGAGGCTTCTTCCTCCCATGAAAAGTATGGTCCCCAAGTGGGATCTCGAACTGGTATTGTGGGTCCTTATGGGTCCCCCATTCAAACCCATGGCGTCAGCAGAACTGCGCCCTGTTTCCTTGAAGGTGGCATTTTTAATAGCCATTACATCTGCCAGATGAGTAAGTGGACCGTAGACAACATACACTATGCCCAGTTTGGGCTCTGCGCTGTTATTTGGATAGGACGCCGTCCTGGAGACGGTCCAACCAGCTGTTTGTCTGCTACGGGTCCCACTCTAGAGGTCAGGCCCTATTGTAGCAACGTCTAGTGCACTGGGTGACAGATGCGATATGCTTGGTGTATGAACAGACGGACTCCCCGTTACCGGGGAACATTACGGTCCATTCTACCAGGGGCCAGGTAACTTTGTGGGCTTTCCTTCATGGCGCCTCCTTAGATGAGTTATGCAATTCTGCTACATGGACAGGTAGTCAGACATTTGCGCGTTTCTACCGCCTACGATGTTGCAAACCGAACGAGACCCTCTCTGGGCTCTAGAGTGTTGCAGGCGGCATGCCTTTAGGCATCATGTGGGCTCTGAGGCTATCGCCATGAGGCTGTACTGTCGGTAATCTGGAGCCACGACAGCTTTGGCACAGCTTCCCATTTGGTAATGGTTGCCATTCCATTGAAAGGGAACGTTAGGTTATTACTATGACCCTTGTTCCCTGAAAAAGAATGACAACCATTACCCTTCGAGGTCCTGTCCCCAGCTGACCTCTGATTTCGAAAGAAAATGGTGATATGCTACTGTGAGGACATCCCACTTCAGCTTTTTTACATACAGTATGCTCAGTGATTGACGGTCAGAGAGGGCTCTTCTTGTCATTGCTTGCTTGTCATTCTTTTTCAGGGAACCAGGGTTAGGGTAATAACCTAACGTTCTGCTACATATTTTTTGTTTTCTTTGGATGAGTCAACGGATGTCTGTGATATTGCACAACTCCCTGTCTTAATAAGAAATGCACTCTCTGTAACTTCCTCCGAAACTAAAATCATTTAATGTGCAACAAAGCTGGTAAACAATATTTATCATTTCAATAAAGTAGTAACGCAGGTGTATCTCTGTTGTGAATGTGGGTTGTCAAAAATCACTTGTTTTTTGGCTTGTTCAGCAACCATATGTCAAAGCAAAGTGTATTAAAAAAAAAAAAAAAAAAAAAAAAAAAACACCTATATCTTAACTTTTCATGTTGGGTTGATTTGGAATAAAAAACTCTTGCATGTTGTATTACGATTTGGTGCACTTTTAAATGATTCATGTCAGATTGATTTTTAATAATTCAGCTTTAATATGAGATGTGTGCTTTTTTGTAGTGCGTTTTAATTCTTTAGAATTGGATAAAGCAAAGGCGGAATATTGCATACATGAAAAAAGCACGTACATGTAGTTCTACTTTTATTCAGTCTCATCTTGTTAACTTACTCCAACAGTTTATCGTTTATTTTGATTGCTCTTTCACTATACCAAACCCCTTAATATAACAAATAAAAGGCTTGGACCCCAACAGGTTCGTTTTAGCGAGGGTGTACTGTAGTTCCCTGGAATTTTAGAGTTAGTTCTCTGGCACATTGATTATATATAGTTCCCCTCTCACAATTTAAAGATAAAACAACACCCATTGTACATTGGCTGTCCCATGGCAAAATGTTGGCTTGCTTTGCAGCCTGCTTAAAAGAAGTAAAGACATTCTAAAAAATGACAGATGTTACACATCCTGAATTTTCAGACTGTGACTATGGCTTCTTCTTGTGGACATTACAGGCCATTTCAATCAACTTAATGTTAAACTTCAAGGGCAAGGAAACACAGTCTTATCTCTACAGCAGGCAGTGTTTGCATTTGAATCCAAATTGATAGTGAGACTGGCAGACTGACTCACTTTGAGATGTTACGAATGTTTCAAGATTCATGCATGTTAGAGGATACTAGCAACAATCTAGATCTGTAACAGCTTGTGGTGTTTACTTCTGATCTGTTAATGTCATTCAAGCCTTGTTGTGTGAACTTTCGCAGACACAGAACTTTGTTCAAGTTTATGATTCATCCCCATGAAACTTGTATGGAAGCACTTCACTGATCTGGAAAAATCCGCAGAATTTTTCCATCTGTTAATCCGTTAAAAAATATTTTCTAAAGTGATCCTCCTTTTTATCAGCCAGAGGATCACATTTGATGCATCATTTTCTGCGGTTCTTGGACGCGTTAAATTAATAAGCAATTACCATCTTAGCGGTGTAATGTGCCAAAAAAATGGTTCTAGTTCAAATGTGTTAACTTAGCAATGCTGTATAAATACAATCAAAATCGAAACTTGTCTCAAAACAGCGGAAAATAATGAAGCAAAACATAAATGCAAACCAAGACCAGCTGTAAAGACAAAAAGGGGAAATTCTTGCTTTTGGAGCTTGAGCTGATTGTGTCATTCGTTGACTGCGTGTTTAACTTCATGGACAGCATAAAACAAACAAACATGATATATTATTATTATTATTATTATTATTATTATTATTATTATTATTATTATTATTATTATTATTATTATTATCTGTTTGTGTACACTGTTAAAACAGCCAGAATCGCTTTTGACAAGCAGAGGTGGACGGGCTACTGATCCCGGAAAACAGAGATCAGCCCTGCTTTTTATCCACTCTGAATGTCTGGCCAGTACAATGCATTGTACTGCGTGATGAGGGGAAGGAGTCCCTGCCACTTTCCCATCCCCCACCCCAGGAGCGTCAGAGCCAATGTGACACACCCTTCAGAGTCCCCAGCAAAGTTCGGCCTCTTTGCACAGCCCAGATGCGAACTGGTGCCGGCCAAGTGGCAGCGCTTTAACTGGATGAGCCCCTCGGGGACCCCATTCCAACGTTAATAACAAAGCAGCACCCCTATAGTTAGCAGCATTGGTGATGGGCTGATTTTAGAATGTGGTGCCACTGAGAATTTAAAAAAAAAATCAGATATTCTTTTTTGGGGCATTTTCAATCACCGTACTATACAAGCTTCTAACACAGGTACACAGACATTCTGGACACGCTAGATGTCCTTCATGAAACAGTTCGCAAGAAGCATGGCACCTGAGTGCAAGTCCTTTGGAGCCTTCTGACGGCTTGTCTACAGTGATCACTGTAAATAAAATACAACTGTCAACCTGTGTTTACATTTCTAAATTGCAGTATTTAAGTGGATCAGAACAGTAAACGCTACTTTTCTATTTGTTTGCTCTAAACATTTTATGTGAAACATTGTAGGAAGGAGTGTGTGACCTAAATATTTATTTACTTAAATAGATAAGCAGGTTTGATGCTGACATAGTTTTATTAACATTTAACAGAATAGCAACCGAATGCATGGCTGCCGTCATTTACAAGGGTTACAGTTTTGTTCAATGGCTTTCACCATCTCCATAATAAAAATGGTTCCATTGTCACTGCTTTGATCTAAAGTGCTGTCACTCTTTATACTGACAGATAGTCGTATCAACCATTCTCAATCTGGTGGAAGTTCTCACTATCTATTTGCAGTATATCCTACATTTTGCTTAATTAGACCTTTTTACTTGTTTCCAGCTCTTAAACAGTTGCAGTTCAAGTTACTTTGGAACGAAAACCAGCAGCCACAGGGGGTCCCCAGGACCGAATTTGAAAAGCCCTGGGGTAGAATATGAATATAAAACACATTTGAATATATTTGAATATGAATATAATGCACAAATTTGTTTACATCCCTGTTAGTGAGCATTTCTCCTCTGCCAGGATAGTCCATCCACCTGACAGGTGTGGCATATCAAGAAGCTGATTAAACAGCATGATCATTACACGGGTGCACCTTGTGCTGGGGACAATAAAAGACCACTCTAAAATGTGCAGTGTTGTCACAAAATACAATGCCACAGATGTCTCAAGTTTTGAGGGAGCATGCAATTGGCTTGCTGACTGCAGGAATGTCCACCAGAGCTGTTGCCAGAGAATTGAATGTTCATTTCTCTACCATAAGCCGCCTCCAGTGTCGTTTTAGAGAATTTGGCAGTACATCCAACCTGCCTCACAACCGCAGACCACGTGTAACCTCGCCAGCCCAGGACCTCCACATCCGGCTTCTTCACCTGCGGGATCGTCTGAGACCAGCCACTCAGACAGCTAATGAAACTGTGGGTTTGCACAACCGAAGAATTTCTGCACAAACTGTCAGAAACCGTCTCAGGGAAGCTCATATGCGTGCTCATCGTCCTCACCAGGGTCTTGACCTGACTGCAGTTCGGCATTGTAACCGACTTCAGTGGGCAAGTGCTCACCTTCGATAGCCACTGGCACGCTGGAGAAGTGTGCTGTTCATGAATGAATCCCAATTTCAACTGCACCGGGCAGACGGCAGACAGCGTGTATAGCGTCATGTGGGCGAGCGGTTTGCTGATGTCAACGTTGTGAACAGAGTGCCCCATGGTGGCAGTGGGGTTATGGTATGGGGAGGCGTAAGCTACGGACAACGAACACAATTGTATTTTATCAATGGCAATTTGAATGCACTGAGATACTGTGACGAGATCCTGAGGCCCATTGTCATGCTATTCATCCGCTGCCATCACCTCATGTTTCTGCATGATAATGCATGGCCCTGTTGCCAGGATCTGTACACAATTCTTGGAAGCTGAAAATGTCCCAGTTCTTCCATGGCCTGCATACTCACCAGACATGCCACCCACTGAGCATGTTTGGGATGCTCTTGATCGACGCGTACAACAGCGTGTTTTAGTTCCCGCCAATATCCAGCAAGTTCACACAGCCATTGAAGAGGAGTGGGGGACAACATTCCACAGGCCACAATCAACAGCCTGATCAACTCTATGTGAAGGAGATGTGTCCAACAGATGCATATCTGTATTCCCAGTCATGTGAAATCCATAGATTAGGGCCTAATGAATTTATTTCAATTGACTGATTTCATTATATGAGCTGTAACTCGGTAAAATCTTTGAAATTGTTGCGTTTATATTTTTGTTCAGTGTAAAATTAATTACTTACATTTTTAGATGTATTTGATGTTTTTTTGATTCTCATTAAAATCCAAAATAGAAAAATAGATGATGTTGCTTGCCGGAAAAATCCCTCTGCGATAACTAGACGCTCCTCACTTGCTCTGCTGTATGGTCTTCTGACTGACCAAATCATCATTTTCAAATTTTCAAATTGCCTTTCAGTGAAGTCATGTAGGTAGACAGAGACAATTCTGTCTGCTCCTCAAAGGGCTTGACTGTCTCCGTGATAAATTTGGTGCTTTTTGATGATGGATTGCCATGATTACACAGCGTAAAAAAGGGAAACGGCACACAATCGAACATTCCCGATGGCAGCTACCCAACAAACACTGGAGGAATCAAACATAGCCGACGGAGGCTGCAAAGGGTTTAAGAATGTACTCTATATAATATAAAACCTTCAATCTATTATCTGTTAAACATGTGCTATATATAATATAAAACCTTCAATCTATACTTGAAATATACTTGTCTACCAACAGCAAGTTTACTTGTTGAATTTTTCTATGAAGTCCTTTCCGCGATGATTCATCCAATGGGATCAACACAGTATTTACATGTTTTCCTCTTTTTTTTTTTAATTCTTCAACCACAAGTGTGTCCTAACATAGTCTTTTGGATTCTTTCCAATCCAGCAGTCCGAACAGTTTTTTGTCCAAACAGTCCTCTTTGATACACAGCAGAGATATGCCTCATCCTGACGTGGTCTGTCTGCTTTACTCCCCACAGTCCTATGTCTCTCACCTGTATAGCATCTGCAGTTGAGGTTTGCTTTGTGGTTTTCTTCAGTCAAGGAGATGCATCTGTGGGTTTTGAGTTTGAGAGCCCTGTGTTCTTTTTGGGTTTGGTTTATATAACATAGACTGTTAGGGGTCTGAGGTGTACTCTCCATATAAGGTAATAATTCAGGTTCTAAGAGTTTTTAATTGTGTAGTTCTCGCTGCAGTGAACAAACTCTCCATTGGTTTGATACTTGTACATTTGTTGCACCATAGTCATGTTATATTTGATTTAATTAGTCTTGTTGCCAGTGATTAATCAGTCTACCAGGAATACCTCCTACATGGTAACATTCTGGTTTACTAAGTGAACCTAGAAAGAACATAACTGTGGTATGTAATACTCATACCAAGTTGTTGCTGTTTAATACATGGAGTGGAATGTCCCTCCAGGACAAGAGTTACCTACCCCTGTTCTATTGAGTACATGCTGCCTCTTATTGGATAGGTCACAAGGGTAACATCAGTCTGGCTTTTTTTTAAAATCTGGCTGTGGCAGAGCAAAGCTCTGCCCTTTTTAAATTGGCAGGGGTGGGGTTAATTTCCCCTACCTGCCTGGGTTTATTATGTTCAGGTAGCTGGGGTTGATTAGTTGATTAAATGATTAACTTAATTAACGATCAATCAGCGCCCAGCCACCTGACATAAAAGGAGGCCTCTGCTTCTCATTTGGGAGGAGGGAGCTGAGGAAGCAGGTTGGTGTTTGTGGTGTGTGAATTCTACTTCCAGTGAAGGCATTGCCCAGCCTGGAAACCTTTATTTTTTTGTAAGTTTGTTTTTTGTACTGTTTTTTTGTGTTTAAATCCCTTAATTTTGCCCTTGTGCACTTTTATTTTTGTGTATTTATAATAAAATAATTATTTTTTTGAACTACAGACTGTCTCTGGGCCTCTATCCGCTCGCCAGCCTGCCAGACTGGCTTTAAGTGGCTTTCTTTTTAAAAAATACCACATCACAGATAGACTTTACAATTTTTTTCGGGTCAGTGTAATTGACAAGCATATCACACAGCATCTTGAATCTTCTGTTGAGCCTCTGTTAGAAACCCCCCTGACAGCACCTTCAGTGATAGATATCTCTGTGGATGAAAATCCAATCTCCTAGCTGCTTTGATTTTAATAAGGCTCAAATAGATGTAATTAAGCAGTGGGTATTGTGCTGCTTACCAACGAGTGTTGCTCCTCTGAGCCATTAGCTGTGTCTTTTTGTATCAGCATGTTAATGACATTGGACTATTATATAATACTCAACAAGTGCATTAACAGTCAAAAACCAATGAACCTATTATAGTGTTTTATAATATATTTTGACCAGTGCATTTATGCAAAATCCAGACCTATCAGCAAAAAAGGTTTCTGACAGTTCCTCAGCTTTGTGTTTTTTTTTTGTTTTGTTTTGTTTTTATATTTGGTTTGTCTTCCTTGTAGAAGCTGGTGCTTCAAATTTCTATACTGGACATGAATCTCCTTTCAGAGTCACAAGACAAAAGTTAGTACCAGTACCTTGAAAACAAGACAACTTTCTAAAAAGTATATACAGTGCCTTGCAAAAGTATTCAGACCCCTGACCAATTCTCTCATATTACCGAATTACAAATGGTACATTGAAATTTAGTTCTGTTTGATATTTTATTTTTAAACACTGAAACTCAGAATCAATTATTGTAAGGTGACATTGGTTTTATGTTGGGAAATATTTTTAAGAAAAATAAAAAACTGAAATATCTTGCTTGCATAAGTATTCAACCCCTGTGCTGTGGAAGCTCCCAGTTTGCACCAATGAAAGAAATTGCCCTAACGAGGACACAACATGGCTTGGAGTGGAGTAATGGTGCACCAGTCAACCATATCAAGAGCTCTGCATAACACTGGCCTGTATGGGAGGGTGGCAAGAAAGAAGCCGTTACTCAAAAAGTACCATCTGAAAGCTCGTCTGGAGTTTGCCAGAAAGCATGATAGTGACCCAGCTGCGATGTGGGAAAAGGTTTTGTGGTCAGATGAAACCAAGACGGAGCTTTTTGACAAAACTCAAAGCGCTATGTGTGGCACAAACCTAACACTGCCCATGCCTCAAGACACACCATCCTTACAGTGAAGTATGGTGGTGGCAGCATCATGCTGTGGGGATGCTTCTCATCAGCAGGGACTGGGCATCTTGTTACAATTGAAGGAAGAATGGATGGAGCAAAATACAGGAAAATACTGCAAGAGAATCTGCATCAGTCCGCTAAAAAACTGAAGCTTGGGAGGAAATTCACCTTTCAGCAGGACAATGATCCCAAGCACAAGGCCAAAGCAACATTGGAGTGGCTTAAGAACAAAAAGGTGAATGTCCTACAGTGGCCCAGTCAAAATCCTGATCTCAATCCCATTGAGAATCTGTGGCACTATTTGAAAATTGCGGTCCACAAGCATCGTCCAACCAACCTGAAAAACCTGGAGCAAATCTGCCAAGACAAATGGGCCAAAATCACTCAGACACTGTGCTGGTACATACTTACCCCAAAAGACTTAAAGCTGTTATTGCAGCGAAAGGTGGTTCTACCAAATATTAATGTGTGGGGGTTGAATACTTATGCAAGCAAGATATTTCAGTTTTTATTTTTCTTAAAACTATTTCCCAACATAAAACCAATGTCACCTTACAATAATGATTTTGATTTTAAGTGCTTTAAAATAAAATAAGGAACAGAACGAAATTGCAATGTACCATTTGTAATTCGGTAATATGAGAGAATTGGTCAGGGGTCTGAATACTTTTGCAAGGCACTGTGTGTGTGTGTGTGTGTGTGTGTGTGTGTGTGTGTGTGTGTGTATATATATATATATATATACACACACACACACACACACACACACACACACACACACTACCGGTGAAAAGTTTTAGAACACCCCCATTTTTCTAGTTTTTATTGAAATTTAAGCAGTTCAAGTCCAGTGAATAACCTGAAATGGTACAAAGGTAAGCGGTAAACTGCCAGAGGTTAAAAAAAAAGTTTAGGTTACCAAAAACTGAAAGATAATGTACATTTCAGAGTTATACTGTGACAGGATGACAGAGGGCTGAGACTCACAGACAATGTAAAGCAATGTCTGCAGCAATGGAAGTAAATTAAGCCTTGAAAGTTGATGCTAACAATTCCTACAGGTGTCCCAACTTTTGTTGATTACTTACAAACCCTCTGTCTGTATAAAAGCAGTGTTGGAACAGACTGTGTTACTCCACCCTCTTAAGCATTATTTGGACAGTATTGTACTGCAGGAAGTAGTATATTGCTATCATAATGGCGAGAAAAAGGCAATTAACAAAGGAAGACAGACAGACCATTATAACCCTTAAAAGTGTAGGTCTTTTCTTTAGAGAAATTGTAAAGAAAGCCAAGGTGTCAGAGAGTACAGTTTCCTACACCATCAAAAGGCACTTGGAAACTGGAGGAAACTCTGACAGGAAGAGGTCTGGCAGACCCAAAGCCACAATAGAATCAGAATACAAGTTTCTGAGAGTCAACAGCTTGCGTGATAGGCGGCTCACAGGACAACAGCTTCAAACACAGCTTAACACTGATCGAAGTAAGCAAGTCTCAATTTCAGCTGTGAAGAGAAGACTTCGAGCTGCAGGTTTGACAGGTCGAGTGGCAGTAAGAAAGCCATTGCTAAGATGGAAAAATAAGAAAAAGAGGCTTGCCTGGGCCAAGAAGCACCGCCAGTGGACTACTGAAGACTGGAAGAAGATCTTATGGACCGATGAATCAAAATTTGAAATCTTGGGTTCATCACACAGGGTTTTTATACGCCGTCGAGTAGGCGAAAGGATGGTTCCTCGGTGTGTGACACCAACTGTCAAACATGGAAGAGGAAGTGTGATGGTCTGGGGCTCTTTTGCTGGATCCAGAGTCAGTGACTTGCACAGAGTGAGTGGCACCCTGAACCAAAATGGCCAGCACAGCATTTTTTGCAGCGCCATCAGTACCCTCTGGTATACGCCTAGTTGGTCAGGGGTTCATCCTACAGCAAGATAATGACCCAAAACATACCTCCAGGCTATGTCAGAACTAGCTTAGAAGAAAAGAACAAGACGGAAGGCTTCAAATCATGGAATGGCCAGGACAGTCTCCAGACTTAAACCCCATTGAGCTGGTTTGAGATGAACTGGACAGAAGGGTGAAAGCAAAGCAACCTACAACACATTTGTGGAAACTTCTGCAACAGTGTTGGGAAGAACAACATCAGTATTTGATTTCTATTGTAGAAAGAATGCCACAAGTGTGTTTGGCTGTTATATCTGCAAAAGGTGGCTACTTTGATGAGTCAAAAATTTAGATTAAATTGTGTTAAACAAAACAATTCCATGATTTCTTTTTTATCTCCAATTGTTTATTTGTCCTATGCTTTAATTTCAGAGTACATTGAGGCATTAAACTGCGTAAATTTCAATAAAAACTTGAAAAATGGAGGTGTTCTTTTGACCGGTGTGTGTGTGTGTGTGTGTGTGTGTGTGTGTATGTGTGTATATATATATATATATATATATATATATATATATATATATATATATATATATATATGTGTGTGTGTGTGTGTGTATATATATATATATATATATATATATATATATATATATATATATATATATATATGTGTGTGTGTATATATATATATATATATATATATATATATATATATATGTATATATATATATATATATATATATATATATATATATATGTGTGTGTGTGTATATATATATATATATATATATATATATATATATCCCATTACTATATTTATATATATATATAGTCATTTCATACCTTTGTTGTGAACTAAATGTCAGTAAAGTATGGAAACAACACTTGATTTACAGAACAACTGGGGATGCAATTTTTCCTCACCCAGACCCTTTACTTACTAAATATCTTGATACCCGATATACCATCTCCTCTTTAGAAATGAGCTTTCCTTTTTCTAGGAAAGAAATACAACTTCAGTTGGGGAATTCGTTGCCAGATAACCTCACTCAGACTACAGTGGTAATGTCATAGCATTGCAATCCTATTTTTTCTTATCAGCTTTGAATCAGCTGCACCTCATTTAGTCCTGCCCCTCAGGTGACAAAAGAGAATGGAAAATACATTAAAGAAAACAGCAACTGTGAACATAAAGACAGACTGGACATGGTTTTGAGTTACGCTCTGACATCAATCGCTGAATTTTCCGTATTCAGTGGGGATTTGTCATTTATTCTATTTATACCACAAAACTAACATTTTAGAATATTAAAATATAAACATGCTGTGTTTCTTATGCGAGGCCCCATTACCAGGATATTTCTTTGGCTCTAAAAAGTGCAGTTTAGTATTTGCTCTTTCACAAAAATGGATTTAACTCTTTTATGTTCCCAGCAACAACAACAATGCAGCGCACAGACTGCGCATAATATAATCTTATCCTCACTGCTCATTGGTTGGGCTACAGTAGGTGATTTGCATAACTTCATAGCACAGCGAGCCCACAGAGGGCGGTATGCACACACAACAAGGGCAGACACACACAAGAAAGCAACAGACAGCAGGTCATACACAGACAACAAGTTCAGTGCAGAACACAAAGTCCTAATTTTCAGTCTCATTTGACCCGGTGCTACAGTATTATTATGATTTATGCATTATATATGATGGTGAAAAGTGTTTTTGTTACTATTGTTTGACAGGATGAGCGAGATTCTATCCGCCATTCTTTGTTTATGTTTTAATTACCCTGTGAGAATGCGTGACTGTCAGCTACTGCTTGTTTAACTGGCAGATTATTAAACCCATGCCAAATGTGACCGAGGGATAATAAAATAACTGATAGCTAGTTAGTCCCCTACAATCGTCCGAGGTCACACCCAGATAGAGTTGTTTTTAAAAGTAGCAGCATAGACAGAATAACTCCAAATAAAATAATAAGGTACACAATAATGAATGAATTACTGTAAATAAAATCAATAAATAACGAAAATATGCATAAATTACATTATAATGACTAAATGCATTTACACAGCTGAAGTAAGACTGTCATGCTTTGTAACTTGGATTATAAATGAAATTACTTCCCAAACTATAAGGATATTTGAAAAAACATTTTACAAACACTACCATTTCATACCCTATTGTTATCGTGTATGTCATTTGGACAGAGCAACTTCTACACCAAAGTAATTAAGCCAGAAAACCAGGAGAAAATGAAAACTACAAAACTGGCGCATAGTCAAGCATTTATACATTCAACTGAGTTATGCATTCATGTTTATACAAAGATAGAAGTAATTACTGTTTAGTATATGAGTGCCTTACTGCTTAGTAATGAGCAAAAACATGTCAGCGCTATTCAGTTTGCAAAATAGTCATTATGGACCTTTTGTCTATTTAATCAGTAAGATTCTTTTGAATGTGCAGAACTGCCAATACATAATGGTTAACAAGTCATGTTTTTGTCTTGGTAGGCATACTAACACACTACCATAATACTCAGTACAAAAATAAAATACACAAACATAATATTGAATATGGAAATAAAACACCCAAACATAATATTAAATATGGACATAACAAAAGAAAGTAGACCCTGACACAATCTGACCCCTTCTGGTTTCGTCACTTTTTGTGAGTGCCGGTGTCACAGAAAATAAGTAGCCTGGAAAATAAGTGGCCTCTTGCCTTTTTTGCGCATGCGCGAAATTCTAAATTTAAAGGGGAGGCTCGTTGGAGTGTCTGAAGCTTGCAGGACGCCATTGTTTTTTTTTTTTTTTTTTTTTTAAGAAGTGAGAGGTACTGCAAACAGTTTTTTTTTTTTACTACAAAAAGTGTTTTTGGTTTAACACTGTGACATTTGTCATTTCAAATGTCAGTGTAAAGTAAATTCACGTTTATTGTATTTATGTTATGTAGTTGAATTTAATCTTGAGGAGATTGATAGCTGTATTTGAATATGCAATGTGTTTTTAGCAAAAATAAATGTTTTAAAAACATCTTTTTGATAGTATAGTTTATATTTATAAAAAAAAATAATAATAAATTACAGACTATAACAAAACACAGCACACTTATTTGGAAAAGTGTACCTGCATGAAATCAACAGAGTGTAGGTTTAGTATATCAGATGTGTAAAATTAATGTAAAAGGTTATGTATTTTATGCTTAACATTTGGTAACTTTACAGTATGTAGTCAGAATGATTGGGATGTTTTTAGTATGTTGCAGGTGGGGGGTGGGTAGTCAAGACATAATATACACAATTAACTCTTTCATCTGTAAGTATCTTTAAAGAAAGTATATGCTTGGAAGACTTGTTAAAGTGCATCACTTACATTTTCTTATGTTTTTAAAACAGTCACCATTAAGTGTTTCAGATTTCTCAAACTCTACTTACAGTAGTGTTCAGAATTAATGGAACAGTGATTAAAAAAAAAGTAAATGCATACTACTGAAAAAACTCATTTCACAAAAGGAAGTGTTTTATTTTCTTAATGAAGAATTATCACATTCAGTACTCTATAATGTAGTGCAGGTAGGTAATGGGAAAACTAAATCATAAAAAGCATAGTTTGCTAGTAACATAGGACATATCACACATTTGTTTCATAAACATAAATAAAATAGCATACTAGAACAGATTGAAAGAGCAGGCTTTACATGAAGAACATAGGTAGATGTTAAGGCTGAAAGCTGGACCATGATAAAACTGCCCAATGAGGCACTAAAACAATATGAATTGGTATTGAAAACTATACCACATGAATATTCTGTCTCTATGATCTACATCTTAACATTATCATTATATGATTTTTCATACCTTTTTGCAAGGCCTAATGTACTGAACTAGTACCGTGTATCATAATTGTTATTGAATGTTCATTAATATATAACAATAAGTCAATAAGAGATGAAAACTAAGCTTCTCAGAGGAATTAAAAAAAATAATTAAAAAAAAGAAAAAGGAGAAAAAATATGAAAGATGTTTCCTTTGAAAGGGAAAATAGAGGGAGAAAGAGTAAGAGAGACAGAAAGAATGAGAGTGAGAGAGGAAAGTGGTCAGCTTGCAAGTTATAAAAGGTAGGTAGTAAGATGATAAGTCAGGGAAGACATGGAAGTCTAAGTTCATTAAAATTTAAAAGAAAGACATTCTAGGCTGTTTAAGCCTTTTTCGGTAGTTCCATGTAGGGTATATTTAATTTTTTCAAGCTTGTTGTTGCATGAGTTCCCTTAGCCATTGAATATGTGAGGGTGGGACAGCTTGCTTAAAGGCAAATAGAATCAGGCGTCTAGCCAGAAGGGTAGAGGCCATCGAGTCCGACTGTAGCTTTGTCAAAGGATTGTCACTAGGTGTTACACCAAATAATGCAATCATAAGGTTGAGATTGACAGGTAGCTGTAGGGTCTGGGAAAGAGTCTCGAAGGCAGATGTACCGAAGGGGGCCAACTCAGGACAGGACCAAAATATATGGGTGAGCGTGGCATGAGCTATCTTTTACTGTCTCAAGTTGGATCCAAATATGAGTACATCTTGGCCAAGCTGACATTGGGAGAGGTGAATGCGATGTAAAACGTCAAATTGTATCAGCCAATGGCGGGCACAGACCACCATTATTATTATTATTATTATTATTATTATTATTATTATTATTATTATTATTATTATTATTATTTATTTCTTAGCAGACGCCCTTACCCAGAATCCCATACCCTGTTCCCACAAAAAATGTTAGGTTAGACAGCAAAGGAAACAAGCCGGTAACATGCGAAAAGGCAGGCAAATACAGCCAGGGCAGAAAAAAGTATATTAATACAAGTCTGTGTTGTTCTAGCGTTTCGTTTGAATATCAGTGAATTAATGCTATTACATACAACTACTAGTAGTAGTAATAATAATAATAATAATAATAATAATAACATTATTATTATTAATATAAAATATGGTTTATTATATAATATTATAATTATTATAATAATAATAATAATAATTATTATAATAATAATAAAAGAATTGCTTTTTTTATTTTTATGAACGAAGTTTAAAAAAAAAAACCCAAAAAGCAAAAAGGTTAACAAAGAAACTCTGTGCAAATATTATAAAATTAAAATGCTAACTAAAAAAAAAAAAAAAAAAAAAAACCTTAGGGTGAGTAGAACATCCAAAAACCAGCGTCGCCAGGATCAGTACAGGTGTCACGGGAAACAAGTTAGCCGTGAAATAAGTTACCGTTTGCCTTTTGAGCTTTTCTACGCATCCGCGATGCTTAGAACTTAAAGGCAAGGTTCTCTGTTCATCGAAAATTACAGGACACAATTTTTTTTTTGTTTTTGTTTTGTTTTTTTGAGAAACGAAAACAAGTTTTGCATTGCAGACAGTAATTTTTGTTTAAATGTGTTGTCATCTTATTTATCGAAGTGTAATGTAGGCAGTATTTTTTTCGTAAATTGTAAAGTGTATCGTAATGTATATTGACGTTTCATTTGTATTATAAATACATTTTATTTTAAGGAAATTTGCTTGCTATATTTTAGTTATTTTTTAACATAAATAGATATTTTTAAAAACATTACTTTGTCGGTATAATTTATGTCTGCATAGTTAAAATCACTACTAAAAAATACGTGTTTAAGTGTTTATGTAAGCTTACTTAACAGTTATATTATTTTCATAGAAAATTGCTCGGTGACTTTGAACGTTTTCAATAAATTGAGTGGGAAAGTGCGTACAAACACGTTTCTTCATGTAGAGAATAATATTTTTGACGTTATAATCAAGTCTACGTGGGATATATAAACCTGTAGAAAACGTACACGTTTTTAGTGGAAGATGGTGCTCTAAGGTGTGTATATAATATGAGAAATGCACAAAACGATTAGCTTCCTATACATACCGCCCTAAAGTGCAGTTATATTGTTTATATGAACATCTGTAATCCTACTTGACATGGTGGATGTACTTGTACAGCACCAAGCACTGTACTAATAATTCAAATAGCTCTCCAATTTAATGAAGTACCCTGTGCAAATATCTAATCCTCACTTCTACAATAAAGTCCCCACTCATCAGTCGCTGTATTTCAGGAAAGCTAAAACATCATACCACAGGTTATACTTTTTACTTGTAAATTATTGTGTGAAGCTGCACGTGAGAACTTGCTCTTAATGTTATCTGATTTGTTTTAATTATTATGTTTTACACCAGATCTCATTAATTAAATATAAATATATCATGAATATAATGTAGATGTCATACAGCATTCATTGCATACCATACAGTAATACTTATGTCTATATACATTTCTCAATAACAAAGATATTTAAAAATTGCACTTTTATTAAAACAATACACACAATACCTGTACACAATTCAAAATATACAACACAAAACAATATATACAATAAAAACAAAGGTGTAAGGGTGGGTATGGGAAGGGAAGGATATATTTACAGAAGGTGCGGTTTTTTAGGAGTACATCATTACCAGTGTCATTCATATAGACGCTCCCCCCCCCCCCCCCCCCCCCAAAAAAAAAAAAAAAAAGCACCTGATTTAATTTCAGGATGCCGAATTAGCATCCCCTTACAAAATCCAAAATGACTCTGTTCACCCAGTCACGTGGTTTATTTTTTTTTGGGGGGGGGGGGGGGGGGGGGTTTTTCTTTTTTTTTTTTTTTTTTTTTTGGCGATGCCTTTACATCTTTCCAAAGACATGGCTAGGTGATGCACAAGAAAATTATTTTTGTATTTGTAATAGCTCATGCAGATTTGTTAAATCTGTTTTCATTTTTCTAACTTTTCAATTTACCTAAATCATTGCCTCCATCATGAATCACCAGAATATCAGGTTTTTTTAAGAAATTAAAAAAAAAAAATCATAAACAAAACTTAAAAAAAATAAAAGCCACCTAAGCCCCCTGCGTCCGAACCAGCGGACAGAGGAGTTTGGCAGCGGCAGGTCCAGCCCGAGGCGATTTTTTCTTTGGTAACTTCCATGAAGTTCCTGTGTGTGTATATATGCCACGCACGCACGCACACACACACACACGCGTTTTTGTTGAAACACATTTTAATAGAAAGCAGCAAAATTGTCATTCTCAATTATTTAAACAATATAGAATCATCATAAGCTATTACTGAGATTTCGTTCACACTTATTAAATACTACATTTTTCATTTTTTTTTTTTTTTTTTTATTCTAGTTTAGTTCTAAATCTGTCAGAGTGAAGAATTTCACTGCTTGAAATAGGGAAACTATCTGTACAAATTAAGCGTTTGATTGCGAGGTATGTGTCTCATACTTGACCTGCATTTCAGAACTGTCTGATAGCTTTCAACACTGTCTTGTGACCGCAGTATATAATGGCACATCGAAATAAATCGCATGACAAATGCATAATGGCGTCTGATACAGTATGTCAACACATACAAACACATGCAGGAGTTACTGTTCTCAAACACAGATTTAATGGTCAAAGTTCTATCTGATGATAGATCTGTATATGGTTCGGCCATTTTAAAATATTTTTAATAGTTCAATGTTAATTACCAAGAAAGTTCTTTCTTTACTACTAATTTATATATATATATATATATATATATATATATATATATATATATATATATATATATATATATATATATGGTTATAATACAAAGAAAGAAAATAACTACTTAATAGAAACATTGGAGGGTAAAATTAAGCAATTGCAGTAAAAATACCCAAATATCAAGCTTGTGATTGGAGGTGACTAGCACCGAATGAGATGCTTGACAGATGGCCTCCTAAATCCTTTCATAACACTTAATCACACATTTAATACTTTTATTAATACATTTGATTCAGTGGATATTTGGAGAAATAAATTCCCCCTGATTAAGGAAATTACATGGTGTAATAAATCTTGCTCTCAGCAATCCAGAATTTGACTAATTTCCAACACTCTATCTATACATGTGACTAAAGTAGAAATTCTCCCAACGTCTTTTCCTGACCATAAATCTATAATTTTACAATTCGATTTATCGCTTTCTCATGATGCAAAATTTAAAAATTATTACTAGAAACTGAATAATTCCTTGCTAGAAAATTATGTTATTGTAACAGCAATAGAAAATACTATTAGTTATACTGGGAGAAAGCGTTAGCAGAAAACATGTTTAGAAAAAAACTGGGAACTACTAAAATACAAAATCAGAAGATTTACAATGAAAAGTGGTGCAGAACTAGCTAAATCCAGGCGAAAGCAGGAAACTCATTTAATAGTTAAATTATTATCTTTATCCAAATTGTCTCCTGAAAACATGTCCAATGATTATAAGGTCCAGCTTATTGAATTACGGGAGGCAAATTAGATCAAGTGTATATTTACAAAGCAAAATTAAGCTTATTTTTTTAAATTGGAGAAACACCACTGTAAGAATAATTCCATAAATAAGCTTAACATTAACAACACAACTACAGATAACCCGAAGGAAATAGCTGAGTTTTGTATGACTTTCTACCAAAATATATATGAATCTAAGATCTCTTTGGTAAGATTTGGTTCAATAGAATACTTTGTTGCATCAATTGAAGAAAATATAAAGACTGTTGATGAGAATGACAAAGAACTGTGTGATGCTCGCCTATCACAAGGTGATGTAGATTGCATTAGAACCCTTAAAAGTAATAAGCCACCAGGTAATGATGGGCTCACTTCTGAACTTTCTAAAGCATTTTCTAAAGAACTGCCTCCTTTCCTTCACAGAGTATTTTTGGAGAGCATTGAATTTGGTTGTTTCCTGCTTCTATGACACAAGGCTTAATTAATTTAATTCCAAAACCCTCAAAATATACTTTATTTTTAGTTAATTGGTGTCCTATTTGTCTTTTGAATAACGACTATAAAATAATGGCTAATATTTACAAAGAAAATTAAGAATGTTCTTAATAATATAATTGACGAATCACAATCTGGTTTTATGAAAGATAGACACATTGCAAATAATATTAGACTAGTCCTTGATATTTTAGATTACTCTGATCTTGTATCGTTCTTAGACTTCTATAAAGCCTTCAACACTATTGAGGCTTCATTAAAGCCATTCAAACCCTTTATAGAAATGGTAATTGCTCCAGCAAATTACAGCATGGAACCTCTCAACGATTCAATGTAAACAGGGGGATTCGGCAGGGCTGCCCTGTTTCTCTATACTTATTTTTATTAGCCATGCAACTATTAGCAATTCACATCAAGAAAAGCCAAATAGAAGGAATCTCAAATTCCAATAAAATTGTCTTTATTAATAAATTAGCTGATGACACAACACGTTTCTTAAGAGACAAAACACAAGTATCAAAAACTATTGATGCAATGCTCCGCTTTTCAAAAGCTTCTGGTTTGTTCCTCAATATAAAAAATGTACAGATGCAGAGATTTATGACATCACTGTAAAAGGAAATGTAATGTACCTGGGAATTAACATTAATAAAGACCAGCTCTCAAGAATCTCCCTAAACTTTAACCCACTCATTATCAGTGTACAACAAAAACTCAATTTATGGCGCCAAAGAGATTTATCATTGAGGGGAAGAAGTTTAGTGACTAAGGCGGGTGCGGCACTTTCGCTTGATGTTTCTGATGAAATATGCAAAAAAAAAAAAGATAGAACATTGTTTAATTTCCTTTGGAAAAACAAAACCCACTATATAAAAAAAATCTGTTTTAATGAATAATTATAAATCTGGGGGTCTAAACTTTTTAGACTTTTCCTCCCTAAACAAAACTTTTAAAATTAAACGGATTAAACATTTTTTTAAGAATCCGGCCTCAGTTTGGAACTTTATTCCTGCCAATGTCTTTAATAATTTAGGTGGCTTAAATTTCATAATCTTATGTAATTATGATATTAATAAAATTCTTATAAAACTTTCAAATTTCCATAAACAGATTATTTTATACTGGTCTCTAATTTACAAACATAATTTTTCACCTCATAAATATTTCATTTGGAACAACAGAGATATTGGATACAAAAATAAGTCTTTATTTTTCCCAATTGGTTTGATAAGTATAAACTCGTAGTTAGTCAACTTCTCAACTCTACATCCAACTTTTCAGTTTTTATCTGAATAAAAATTTTTTTTTTCTGAATTTATATTTCCTATCACATTAAGGCTATTGTCTTTAATGCCATTCCCTGTGCTGTGAGAATGTTTTTACAGAGTGCAATCAAAGATGCTTCTTGCCCTTTGCCCTCTTTAGAATCAAATGATATATTTATAGGACATGATTACCTTCTTCATAACAAAAAGAATAACAATAAGGAGATCAGATCTCTTATTCAAAGTGACAGTATCTCTGTTCCCTCTGCTGTTGCATACTGGAATTGCATTTTTGTAGGTGTTAACTCGGAAGACTCCTGGACACTTTGTAATAAATACTTATTGACCACCAAGGTTGAGGAGATATCACAGGATTATCCATAAATGTTACTTAGTTAAATACAACCTAAAAAAAATAAAACCTGACCTTAACTGCTCCTTCTGCAATATTTACTCTGAAACTACGACTCATTTATTTTGGAACTGTAGTTAATCAAATATTTTTGGACTGACCTAACCAACTATATACATAAAAAGATAAATAATAAAATTAAATTAAACTTGGGATACTTATTCGGAATAACAAAATATGTGAAAAAAGACCAAAATGAAACCTTTCTGTTAAATCTCTTGATCTTTTTGGCCAAATTCCATATTCATGAATGTAAATTTACTCTCCAATTTTTTTTTCATGTTTTCAAAAGAAATAAAACAATATGTTAGTATAATAGAAAAAAAAATCTAGTAACAAAAAAGCCATTAACACCTATAATATATGCAAAAGCAAAAGTATGCTATAAAGTCGATGTATAATTATATATTGAGATTCTTACCCCCTTGTCCATGATAATTTTATGTTACAACTGATGTCTGTTGTATGGAAAAAAAAACAAAAACAGAGACGGCGGGTTGTCTTCGGATCCAGTAAATGTAAATGCCAGTACCGGTCCCGGCAACCGTTATCTCATTTAGCATATTAATCAATCTGTTTCTAACAAAACTTATTCTTCGCCAACTTCGCTCGATGTACTTATAAAAAACCACTGGAATACGAAGACAAGGTGGGTTGGAAGCAATATTTGTTTTTTTTTTAAATGATTGGAGAGTGTGCAGGATGTTACATTCCACTGGTGGGCTATGATGTGTAAATTAAACAGGATTGGTGTCACACAGTTGATAGGATTTATAGCATTTTAGTTAAATATGAAAGCATCAAGAACAGACTGTACACCTTATTTCCAGAAGTAGTGTTAAGAGAATTTCCTTTTGGCATATAGTCTTGTGAAATATTAAACCTGGCTGAATAAACCCATATAATAACATATATCTGAAATCGATTGTTTACGAGTCAAGCAACAAATATAGCCTATTTTTATTTCACATTAACACCTGTTACTATGAGCAGGTAACTTCTCCAAAAACATATTGAAATAATAGGTATATTCCTATAACCCTGACAACACTGTAGCACATATTTTATATTGTTGAAAATGAAAAGTACTAAAACTGGTTATCATTTTTTATTTGTTAATTTATTTTTTTAAATGTAGTCATTCCAGCTGAGTTAGGAATGTTCAGTGCAATAGTGCGCTACTTTTATGCAGAACGAAAATTACAGATTACATTTTTTTTTTCTCTGAACAGTGTGAGCACAATGAGCAAAATGAGCACCGATTAGAAAGGTGTGAATTTACGTGAGTACTAGATGTAGATTTTTATTTTTTTAAATAAGGCTGGCTAAAAAAAATCTGAAATTTTGTCAAGACAAATGTGCCTTCATAATGTATAAGTTATTTAGTTAGTATTTGTTTCACATTAGAAAGCTGTTTCACTTAATGGCGGCTTTGAAGGTGATGCTTGGTATTGCATCAAGGTGAGCTTGAACACAGCCCTAATAAAAGAAAACAGGTAACGGAGGGGGGGGGGGGAGTGAAGACTACATACATGTCTTATAATTATATATCACGTGGTCAAAGCTATTTTTTGTGTTGCTTTGTAGTAGCACAACATGTGATTGTGTAGAAATGTGTTTTTGCAAGAAGTGCATAACTGAATTTTGGCAGTTACTTGCGAACCACCTGGAGTTTACTCACGGAACACAAGAGGTCTGTGGACCACAGGTTGGGAACCATTAGGCTAGAGGAAGAGGAGAGCATAGCAGTGCAGGTAAGGAGGTGCGTTGACATAAGACTGCCTCTGGGATGTCTTGGTGAGGGCCAGAATGCAGCCAAAAAGACAGATATTAGCTGACCAGTAGTAAAACTGAAAGTTTGATAATGCCAGGCCTCCTGATGGTTAGGACCTTTGAAGAAAGACCTTACGAATCCTGGGCATTTTATTGTTCCAAATAAATGACGAGACAATTTTGTCTAAGTAATTAAAAAAGGCTTTAGGGATAATGGGTCTCATTGAACCTCAATTATCTTCCGGTTTGGGTGAAAGTGCTATGTGAGTGCAATCAATAGCACCCATCACATTGGGGAAGCCAGCAACCTGGTATAAACCCACTTTCACATCCTGTAAACCTGTCCTTTGTGCGGGAAATATAATATAATTCCCCATGAGCTTTAGCAGGGGATGCCGTTGTATTGTATACATAAGTAGCTACAGCTTTTAATATCAGAGAGTGTGTGACTCCAACTAAACATTGGCTGGGAGGAATCCTAAAATCCTTTATACAAACCTAAAAAAAAAAAAAAAATGATATGCGAACACACACAGAAGATTTTGTAGTGGCCGGCTGTATATATGTGTTCAGCAGGAAGAAACAACAGTGTGCAGTTAAAGCAGTGAAAACTGCTGTTTTTATTTAACTCCTTTTTGTCTCCATGGATATTTTCCCGCTCTTTTCTTATTTTTCTCTCTCCTACTATACTCTCAACTCTCCTCAATGTGCATGCAGCACTACTGAGAAATGTTCTTATTCCTACCCAGAGTGTTGAGAACTCGATCCCGATAGAAAGCTGCAGCGTCCCGGGGGACTTGAAGGTATGTTGCACTCTGTTGAAGGTTACTCACGGCAGGCATTAACAGGCCGTATTTTATTCCCTTTCTAAACTGGGCTTTAACCCCATTAAATTCTGCCTAGCATTATGCCAAATCAGTGCTGAGGTCAGGGTAAATGACCATTTTGTTGCCACAGAGATACAGTTATCCCTCCTCTCTGATAGTTGTAGAATCAGCTCCTTTGTTTCAAAGTGGTCCTGCCATGGCCACGGCGCCAGGGACCTTGAGCGCAATCGAGGACCAGTCGCGACTTGAAACTCCCTCCACCGAAGATTTCAAGAAGGGCTGAAATCATAAACTCTGTAGGACACCGATAAGCCTTAGGCTCTGCCTTCAACTTTTTTTTTTCCATTTCCTCAGTGGCAGGGTTTCCACGCAGCTTAGAAAGTTGATACTCTCTCCAGCACCATGATTTATGTAACGTAGCAGCACATACAATGCACATTCCACATGCTATAGAAAGTATACGCCTAAAACATTCTACCACTTTGGGTAAATCACCGACTCACACTAAAATGCTGTACAGTTAACCAAAAAATATTTTCATGGAAACATGTCTGGAAGCTGTACCTTGTTTTGAGACTTTAGCAGTAAAAATCATTTTTGTGCCATACCAAGCAGTCCTTTATTATCTGAGATCTGCTGGAAGTAGCTCTGGCAATATCCTTTGGCCAAAGAGGAAAAAATAACCAGAGACCAGTATTTTTTTTTTTTTTTTTTTAATGACACCATTTATTCAACGTTTCAAATTATTGCCATTTGACTCATAAAATACTAGTGCTTTATAGTTTGTTTTATAAGCAAAGTTATAAAAAATATTGAAGCTACTACTACAAAAAAAAAAAAAAAAAAAAAAACAGCCCTTTACAATACATAAATAAATAAATAGTGAAGCTCTTTGCAAAGCACGGGTATTTTTTCATCCTTTTAAACGTTCGTTATTTTTTTGGTGATTGGGTAACTGATTGCTTCAAGCTTAGACTTTTCTGTCCCTTAGCTATAAAATGTAATACCCTGTTCACCACATGCATAAATTCTGTAATTCACAATTTTTATAGTTGGCCGTGGCTATCGCTGTACTTGCTCACTAAATATTTTGGTGTCCCTGAATATATCATTCATGGGGGTTCCATGCAGGTCAGTTTACACGTGAAATGGCATTGCGCATTCACGTTTGGTAGAGTTACTCGGGTAACTTGGCCGAAGAGAGGGATAGGGTATGGGTAAAACTCATTTACTCATGTGAATGACGAAACTCAAGGTAAATCCACGCATTCCATAGTAACCCAAATGTTATGTTCCTTCTGGAACAGGGTGTATGGTTACTACAGGCAGTTTAAGTAGAGAGTAGGGAATTGGCAGAGTAAAACTTGGATCCCTTGTCAGGCAAATATTTGCACAATGTGGTTTAAAATATGTAACCATTACCTCTTCAGTAAATATCGCATATTATTGTTTTACACATTCCAATTTTAGTTTTATTAATAAGCTTTTTTTTTAAAAAAGCACATTCCCCGCAATATGCGTTTTACTGAACAGTTAGAATTTCCTCCTGTGCTAATTGTTAACGAATTCCATATCTGAAATACCCAATTTGATAAATATAAATGTGTTCAAACTAGCCTAGTTATCAAACAATTTATCAATATCTGCTATAAATCCACAAACCCTTGTAGTTTGTTTCTACAATTAAATAGTTTGTTTCTGAGGACTTGTCCATTGGAGACAGCGATGTGATGTTGCAGAAACTTGTGGGCCACTGTAGTATTGCAGTTTGAAGATTCCTTTGCCTGCCATCATATTCAGCAGAAAGGGGATGTGTAGCTATTTCTTTAGCTATCTCTTGTATGTATTCCACTTGAAAGGGCACGTTAGGTTATTAACATAAACCTGGTTCCCTGAAAAGAATGACAACCATTATCCTTCGATGTTGTGTCTCCAGATTTCGAAAGAAAATGGCGATATGCTACTGTGAGGACATACCACTTCAGTAGGAGGTGGGAGGGACTTCCTCCTCACAGCAGGGCCCTGACAGGGCAGCTTTTTTATATATGCTCAGTGATTGACAGTCAGAGAGGGCTCTTCCCATTCGGTAGTGGTTGTCATTATTTTCAGGGAACCAGGGTTATGGTAATAACCTAACGTTTTAAGAATTCGCAAGCATTGATACTCATAACAAGTTACATTATATATATATATATATATATATATATATATATATATATATATATATATATATATATATATATATATATATATATATATATATATATACACATATATACATACCCAGTATATAGACACCCACACACCCAGTGCCTAAGGAAAGTCTACACCCCGTTGAACTTTTTTTCACATTTTGTTGTGTCAGTGCCTCAGAGTTTCATGCATTTAAATGAGGATTTTTTTCCATTTATCTACTCACCATACTCCACACTGATAAGGGGAAAAAGTTTTTTTATTGAGAAAAAGATTATATATTTAAAATACAAAACTGAAAGATCATAATTGGATAAGTCTCCACCCCCCTGAGTTAATACTTGGTGGAAGCACCTTTGGCAGCAATTACAGCTGTGAGTCTGTTGGGATAGGTCTCTACCAACTTTGCACACCTAGATTTGGCAATATTTGACCATTCTTCTTTACAAAACTGCCAAGCTCTGTCAAGTTCCTTGGGGAGCGTTGATGGACAACAATCTTCAAGTCATGCCACACATTTTCAATTGGATTTAGGTCGGTGCTCTGACTGTGCCACTCAAGGACATTTACCTTTTTGTTCCTTAGCCAATCCAGTGTAGCTTTGGCTGTGTGCTTTGGGTTGTTCTCATGCTGAAAGGTGAACTTCCATCCCAGTTTCAGCTTTCTTGCAGAGGGCAGCAGGTTTTCCTCATTTTTTCTTCTATCCTAACAAGTGTCCCAGTCCCTGCCGAAGAGAAACATCCCCATAACATCCCATCATTCCACCATGCTTCACAGTAGGGATGGTGTTCTTTGGGTGATGCGCTGTGTTGATTTTGCGCCAAACATAACGCTTTGCATTTAGGCCAAAAAGTTCCATTTTAGTTTCATCAGACAACAAAACGTTTTGCCACATGGCAACAGAATCTCCTGATTGTTTTTTGCATACTTCAAATTGGATTCAAGGTGGGCTTTCTTGAGTAATGGCTTCCTTCGTGCCACCCTACCATACAGTGTTTGTGGAGTGCTTGGGATATTGTTGTCACATGCACACTTTGACCAGTCTTAGCCATAAAAGCCTGTAGCTCTTGCAAAGTTGCCATTGGTATCTTCGTAGCCTCTCTGATCAGTCTCCATCTTGCTCGGTCATCCAGTTTGGAGGGAGCGTCTTAGTGGTGCCATACACCTTCCATTTTTTAATAATCGTCTTGAGAGTGCACCAAGGGATATTCTTTTGATATTTTTTTATACCCATCCCCTGATCTGTGCCTTTCAACAGCTTTGTCCCAGAGTTCTTTTGAAAGCTCCTTGGTGTTCATGGTTGAGTCTTTGCTTTAAAATGCACTACCCAGAAGAGGGAACCTACAGGAACTGCTGAATTTATCCTGAAATCATGTGAATCACTACAGTTTAACAGCGGTGGAGGCCACTTAACTTGGTGTGTAATTTTGAAGGTGATTGGTTACACTGAGCTAATTTAGGATTGCTATTAGAAGGGGGGGGTGGGGGTGGACACTTATCCTACCAAGCTATTTTGGGTTAAATTCCTCCTTGCCAGAAATACATGCGAGAATGTAGCTGGAGCCTTAATTAGGTTAGTGTTAATTATAGATTAATTGGGCTCCAGTTGCTGTGGAAGCTGGGCTCATTCTTGGATAAGTGCGCCCCTCAAACTGTGTTGCTTCCTAACATTGTCATTGATTTGGTGATAATTTCACATACAGGAGACACTTTGGGATATATTCCAAAACTGGGTGACATGATTTTCAGTTACCCCATTTTGCCTCCTGTTTATGTCCTTATTACCTAACCAATGTCTAATTTGTCCCTGAGTCATTACAATTAATATTGATCATGTCATGTGCAAACACACAAGAAGTTCTTGAAAAAAATTGTTTGAATTTTCAGAAAACTTTGTTTGAAGGGTGTTTCTGTTATCAGAATCTAATGATTTTATGAACCGCCTTGTGTTGTGCATAATTTTCCGCAGGCTAAAATGAGAAGCAGAGGCCTCCTTTTATGTCAGGTGGCTGGCGCTGATTGATTGTTAATTAAACTAATCATCTAATCAACCCCAGCCACCTGAACACAATGAACCAAGCAGGTAGGGGGATTTAACCCCATCCCTGCAAATTTCTAAAGAGCAGAGCTGTGCTCTGCCACACAGCCCTTCAATAAATTACACATTATAAAACTACTCTTTGATGAAAATCTTTGTCTTTAGCAAAAGTTATATATTGTATGATTAAAATAAGTTTCATAGTAGGTATTGCAGTTGGAATTTGTGATCTATAACTGAAATTCTACTTGGTTTGAGAAAAAAAAAAAAAAAAAACTGCATTGATTTTTCCTACTCCACAGCTTTTTACAGTGTTTTTATCCGGTAGCTGGCAGAAATGTAACTTCTGGAATTTGTATTAGTTTTACATTTTCTTTAGTCAACTATTTAAACAGCTAGAATTTGGTTTGCATTTTTCTGTACGAAAAATGAATTTCATCAAATGTAAAAATACTGTTAAAGCTGTAAGTGTGTGCACTCTGAAAGACATATTGGTTTTATACAGTCGTCCTTCTAAAATGTTAAGGCTGGCACACACCAGACGATGGAATTTTTCATTGGACAAGATACTTTCGCAGCGACATGACCATGCACACCTGAAGCGACACAGAGGCGATGCAACAGGTTTGAAAACTGCCAGATCTATACAACTATTCATAATTGCTATTGACAAAAATATGATCAAGACTGGTACATATTCAGTAACACGATTTGGAAATTGAGTGTCCTCACTGACCAATTGTGGCAAAGTGGTTTGTAGTGCTCCGGTGTATAGGTGAGTTGAGGTGCTCCAATAAAGGACAAGTCTACCGGTCAGGTTTCTTTTAATGCCCTTTTTAAACCGGGTTTCAAATAATAAAGCTGGCTCTACCCAGCAATGGGTATTGCCAGTGAAAACTGGACCCAAAATAATAAAGCTGGTTCTACCCAGCAATGGGTATTACCAGCTACAAAACAAAGGGGTTGCAGTCCCGAAATAATAAACACAAAAACACGTCTCCAAACTGGGTGCTCTGGTGCAGGTGCGGTGCTCTGAGTGCTGGTGCTCGTGCGCGTTCAGGTCCGGGCTTCTTGCTGCAGCTCCAGCTTCGTATCAGCCGTCTGGCAAAACAAACACAATACTACTCAATGAACCCACACTTCATTCAAGATTCCGTCCTTGTCTCCTCCCATTAACCACAACAAAGGAGACGATTACGGCGTCACGTCCCCCTAAAGTACCCTAAGCCCCGCCCCCTCCGATAGCTAGTTCAATCACGTCTCCTCCAATTCATGACTGAAACTTCGCTCACTGTACTAGGGCGATGACTCCAGGTACCGTAACGCCGCCCTCTTCCTGAATGGCCGGCTCCCGACTGTCCCTGGGATGAACTGCCCAACCATTCAGTAGGAAGCCCGCAGCTCCTGTTGTACAGTGCCCTCACCGGTTGAGAGGGAGATTTTTTATTCGGATTCATTCGCTGTCCGTCACACCGATTCAACATATATGGCAATAAATCATACACACCAGGCTTATCCAGTCCCTTCGAAATGAACTCCCGTATATTGTCTTTCAAATCTGTGCACTAACATTTGTCATAAAGCCCTGGGTGTTTTTCCAAGGCAAGTATTATTGTTTCGTCCGTCATTTTGGATACTGCTTCACCCTGCTGAACCACATGCATTGAAGCTGTTCTTTGATTGGTTAATTCCGTAGATGGCGCGCGAAAAATAGGATTCAAGTGTATTTATTTCTCGTTACTCCAGTGCTGCCATGGTGCCGCTCCCGCATTGCCTGTGGTATGAAAGATACTTATCAAAAGTATAGGCTCTATTTATTTTGTTGCATCGCTGCACATTTTCGCTTGTCGCATCATGTCTGGTGGGTAGCAGCCTGTAGTGGTTCACTATGATGGTTGGGGCAGGGGGGGAACCTCATACATCGTAATACAGTAACCGAAATGAAAGTACCAGACTTTAAAGATTAAGTAGCAATAAATATAGTGTCAGACGTTCCCACAGTTTGCTTTTAAATAACATACCTGTAATTTGTCTTTTTATTGTTAGCATCCTGACTTTTTACATTTAGAACTTTCTGTTTCAAAGCATTGAAAATTTTTGCTCTACTGCACTGGGGTTTGAGATGTGACCTGTAAATCACTGCAGGAAGTGTGATTAATCAAAATAAAAAAATAAAATAAAATAACAAGTGCTCTAGCTTTTCTGTTCCATGCAACATCATGGATCATTATGGATTATGGATCATCATGGAAGTTACACTGCTGGAATCGTGTGACGAGTGTGTAAGGGAGTTGGCACTCGTAGTGAGAACTGGGACAAAGCAGGAGAAGAGGAGGAGGTGTGTCAAGGCAGTGTCCCAGGCTAAGTAGGGAGAATTAATGATGGGAGAATGTGGAACAGCGTTAGATTGGCTGGCTAGACCTTTAGACAATTGAACAGAAGATAATCAGCGTCATAATTGCATCCATATATGATGATCTTTGATGAGTGTGTGGGTAGGAGAGAAACCTGGATGGCTTTTTGTGTTTATCACTGGCTCTGATCCAAGGTAGCTTCATTTGGCACAATAAACAGATGCTGCGATGCTTGGCATTATAAGTGGAAGAATGGCATAGTAAGATCAATAGGTCGCTGGCATTATCAGCAATAGGTGGTACACAGAGAACAACATTCCCCTGTTCAGGAAAGCAACCAACAGGAAAGGTTATTAGAACTAAGATTTGCTTTAGACAATTGGAGGCTGCCAGAGATTGGAGAATGCAATAAGATGTTGACCAGCACATTATTTTCTCCCCGGAGATTGCTACAACTATCCTTCGACCTGACATTGCCCTGTGGCCAGTCACACCTTGTTTTCCTAGTGGAGCTAACAGTGCCATGGGGGGGGGGGGGGGGTTCCATGGATGAGGCATATGTAAGTTAGCTGCTGAGGTGGAACAGCACGGGTGGAGAGGCTAGGCCTATGCAGTAGTGTGTCAGGGAGTCGTTGCACACTCCATGGCCCGGCCTCTCAGAGATATTGGATTCAGTGGACAGGAATTGCGGCATATACTGAAGGCTCTATATGAGAAGGCAGAGAGAAATAGCAACTGGCTCTGGTTGAGGAAGAACTAGGCCAATCTGGGACATCAAAAGAGGTGATGGATGAAGTTAACATCAATGAAAAGGGCTCACTTTGGTTGATCCCCGGAGCTATCATTGCCACCGTTGTGTGTGCTGACAAGCCAGGGAGAACGTAAATCAACACCGGGCCAATAGCAGGGTTCATACACTTTTTCATCATCAAAATTAAATACTTTTTCCAGACTTCTATTTGTTTTTCCCAGACTTGTGTTGTAGTTCATTTCTACTAGTTTTTGTGATAGTTATCCACATAGGCAGGCAGCTGCAGAGCATTATAGTTTTTTGATCCAGAGCAGAAGCTGTACCTGGTTTTCTAAAAGTATTTGTCAGAATCTGGAGGTGGATATCTAGCAAGAGACAATGCAGGTATGCAAAAGAGAAGTAAGATACAATCTAAGAAATGTCCAATATTTGAGAACTATGTTGCATTATTTACAAAACAATTATAAAAATAGTATAGTACAATGGTACCAATAGTATAGTAAAAGCAGACCATTTTGACACAGTATACTTGCAGTATACTACTTTTTTGTAAGGGATAATATTGGATTCTGATCCAAACTTGTTTATACCCTCTTTTAAATGTTGAACACTATGGGAGGTGAAAAATAACAAAAATGAAATAACAAATTGGCTTTTTTGACCGTGAAAAAGAAAAAAGGACCAGGGGTCACAAGTGGAGATTAGATAAAGGGGTATTCAGAACAGAAAATAGGAATGACTTTTTTACACAGAAAATGGTGGGAATCTGGAACCAACTCCCCAGTAAAGTTGTTGAAGCTGACAACGTGGGATCCTTCAAGAAGCTGCTTGATGAGATTCTGGGATCAATGAGCTACTAACAACCAAACGAGCAAGATGGGCCGAATGACCTCCTCTTGTTTGTAAACTTTCTTTTGTAAGTTAAATACTAAGTACAGTACACCCTTACTATAAAAAAACCCTGTTTGGGTCCAAAGCCTTTTGTTCGGTATAGTAAAAGGACAATCCAAAACGAAGAATATAAACTACTAGAGTAAGTTAACAAAGTAACCTTGGATAAAAGCATTAGCTAAATTATTAATAATATTAGTACTGTTTTTATTCTTTGATTTTCTTTATTACAGTATTTGTCACTACCACTAAAAATAATAGCAATGAGATTGTGAATAAAAGTAGAATTACAAGTACAGTACCTATTTGTGGCATGCTGCATCCAGTATTCTGGCTATATAATATTTGTTGAAGAACCCCCCTCCCCCATCAAAAGCCCATCAAAGTTTCAGTTTTTTTTTTAAATTGCAAATGTTAATTTAAATCTTGGTTCCTTATTTAGAGCTGTATGAGCCAAAATCAGTAGCAGTTTTTTTTTTTTTTAATTGCTTTATTTTGTATTTAAATCCGTATTTAATCGTATAATGAAGGCCATATAGTGAGGATGTAAATAGTATATCTACACCCAAGACTGTTGTTGCACTCGGTACTGTAAGTTACAAGCAAACACCATACATTTAAAATAAAATTACAGGTACATTTTATTAATCACATTAGAGAAATGAAAAAAGCGATGTTAACATGCTACGTGTATACACACCGTAGGGGCTAGGAAAGCGTTTTTTTTTGTTTTTTTTTTAAATCTGAGTCAGTGACGATGATCATATTTGATTTTTTTTTTTCTGGGTTGGGAAATAACATTAATGATTTAATAAAGATAACAACAAGATAACAAAATGTGAATCTTGGTGAGCAGAGTACAGTAGCTTGTAATTCTAGTCTGTAACTTTGTTAAAAAATCATAGTCTTCAATATAAATGTATATACTTTGGCTGACATAGTGTCCATTTTACCCTTCGTTTCACTGGAGCAGACAGAGTCATGTGACATATACCAGTGTGCTGACTGGATAGGATTGATTGAGTTGTCAGGACGTTGTCAGGGGTGTTACACGGGGCAATCCTCTCGGGACTTGGTTTCAAGCAATATAATTGCTAGTAATTTGCTTAGACAGTTGCCCCTTGAACAGCTGACCCGTTTTCGAGGTCAATTATTGTTAATAATCAAAAATAATCCCAGAATTATTTTCATTCTCCCACGATACTAGTAAAATTCCAGATTTTTTCAAGACTTTCATAACGGAATGTGAAAAGGATGGTGTGGAAGGGGTGTGGGTAATTCACTGACCAGGAGACAGACAGGTGTAATTGAAAACACCACACAGGTGCCCAGTTTTAATTCAGGGGCGTGTTGGGTTTCTTTAGCCCGCAGAGAGCGCTGTTGGTCCGTGGTCTGCTTACCAACTATGGTAAACAGAACCACGGGAATACCAAGCAAGGGTAAACAGTTCAGGCGCACTCGCAGGTGCTTCAAAACAATACTACAAAAATCGAAGGCACAAAGAAACAGGAAAAATAAAACAGTAACAAAACTACAAAGAAAAGGTGCTGCACTCTGCAGAAATATCCCGGTCACCGCTGCCCGTGCGACCCGGATCACCGTCCTACGCTGCTGGCTACCTGCTCAGCTATCCTTATTCAGGGATCTGCCCAAGGGTTCCCCTCCCTCACTGTCTCTCTCTGAACCTCCGTTCGGTCGTGGACCAGCGTTTCCGCGCACTCTACGCGTTTAAAAGGGCAGATCTGAGGAAACAACAGAGCGTTAATTTATAGGGCTAACAATCTCCCAAGACGCGCCTCTCAGCCATTCAGAGAGGGGGAAAGTCCACACACCCACTTTCCCACCTCCCCGTGTCACTGCCATGACTCACAGGCGGTTGTTGGACGACTGCTGCCCTCTTCCTGCAGTACTGTGAACACACCAGCAGAGTCAGCACAGATCTCTCCCTGTTACAGATGGCTTTACAGGGGTGGTGTCAGACCAGAAATACTCCACAACAAGGACTGGCGGATGAAAACTGAGACGCAATGACTGCGCTCAGTGTTTTATTAAATAATAATAAACAAAAGATTTAAACAAAAACAGCACACCAAAACAGGACACGGCACTTGCGGCCAAAATAAAAAGGTAAACAAAACGGACAACACTAAACAAGACAGTGGACGAACAGACAAACAAGTACCGTGTTGGTTTTTAGCCAGCACGCTGTAGCAATTGCTTATATTTTTAAACTAACTCTCTCTCACCCGTTCTCCACTTCCCGAACACACAACTCTGAGTGAGTGAAAACATGCTGCTTTTATGCAGCTGTACCGAGACTTGATTGCTTAATCAGTCATTCAATTGGAGTCTTGGTTCAACTGCACGTGAATTAATAAAGTGCAATTCCCCGTGCACATATTATTACATTTTACCTGCACGTGAAGTGCAATTCCCCGTGCACATATGTTGTGTGAAATTAAATTACTTTAAATTTAAAAGGAAGTTGATGTGGAAGTAAATAAGGCAATTACTTCACAGAGTAATTTTAAAAGGTCCTTTATTATTTCACACACACACACACACACACGCAGTTACATACACAGATGCTATACTGCGAATAACGATATCCCTAACAGGACACAACCCAACAAGGTTACATACAAAGATTATATTAATCACAGATCAATACAATCCATGAGACGCAACTGAACTAATTCTTACCCTTCCAAGCGGATTGGGAGAGCCCTTCGACCCTGGTAAGAGAAAGCAGCTGTCTCCAAGAAATTACCGAGCAGGACTGCGCGCTAATCCTCACGGCTGACTCTCATCAGAGCAGAGGAGAACCCCGTGCTTTATAACTTACCAAGTTAGGCTTTTGCATGCGAGAGAGTAATTGGCCAGATCACTCCCTCGAGGCTCGGCCCTCTGAATAAACTATTCCTTTCCCTAGAACATTCTAACCAAAACAAGTTATATAAACGTGACAAAAACAAGTTATATAAGATATGGGGTTATTATAGGGCAAGGGCAAAGATGAACTTGAACGCATTTCTAGAACTTTCTAAAACACACTTTTTTTTTTTATTACAACATATTATTACATTTTACCTGCACGTGAAGTGCTGTGCAATCTTTGTGCCTAAATACAAATATACATTTTAAACCACTCGTGTTACACAGACCCATTTATATCCCGTGTACCAATTACTATACACCAACATTAACACACTACACGCAACATACAACACAAATAAACATAAAGGGGCGGGACACTCCACAACATGGAGACATGTTTTTCAAGCATTTTCAAGACCTGGAAATCAGTTTGGTATTTTTCCATAATTTTTCCAGACTTCCAGACTAGCTTACGAACCCTGAATAAGAAATCCAGGTTATCTGGAGGAAAAGCACTGAAGGCTCATATATGACAACAAAGCTCTGTCTTCGTTGGTTCCCATCACAATTGTATTTCTCTTTTTAGTCTTGGTGAAAGCTGAGTCCAATATTAGCATGAAGAAAATAACCGCTACTCATGTAATACAAATCAAATAGTAATAATGAAAACAAATATTAAAAGGTGGTTAAGGATAGTCTCTGACCTTAAAAAGGTCAAGGTTTTATATTAGACTGAGATGAACCCCTGAAAGTTATCAACATATTCCATCCACTGTGTAATCCTAAAAGTCGACACAAGCATCTCAAAGTTTCCTCTTGCCTTCAAAGGAAGAATAATGTGTAAACACTTTTTTTGAGCTGTGATCTGTTATGCCATGTTGTATTTATAAGGGTTGGTTCAGTTTGAGTTTGAAATCCCTCTTACACAGACAGAAGTGTCTGCTGTAAGTGAAGATAGTAGCAAGTACTATGTTTTAGATGTAAAACATGAATTAATGGCATTAATTGCAAAAAACAAAGGAATGCGAACTGGAAACGTAAAGTTATTGATTGTTTTGCGAAACCTAAAACAGATGAAGATCTAAATGTCATTGCCAGCGATCGTTTTTTGAGAAGTACTGTAAGTGGGCTATAAGCTTGTTTGAACAGTGGTTAAAGCCAGGAAATAAATGCAAAAGCTGAGTGTGGCAGGATAGTACTGTGAGCCCAGACTTTATTTGACAGGAGTGAAACTCAGAGACAAGAAAGGTCCAGTTCAAACACTAGTGTGTGCACATCTACATATCACATTACAGGTCAAAACACTTACCAAACTCCCTTCACCACACAAATGATTTCTCTTTCCTTATATACAGGTGGCCATTCTCCAAGTAGCACTTAATTACCTAATTAGAGAATGGCCACACCTGTGATTGTTGGCAGGGACAGATTTAACCTCATCCATGCCAATCTTACATTCCCCTACACACTATTCACACCGGCAACACTTCCACCCTGCTGCATTGATTTTTATGTGAAATAAAAATTAGAATAGGGGTCTTTATGTGAAAATTAATTTTGTGGTAGAATATGGAGTAAAAATGGAGAAAGGAGACAGGACTATGTCTTTACTTTGGAATGTAAGGTAGACATTAAAAGATACAGGTAGAAAAAAATATCTACTGTATGCTGTTTAAATGAGGAATGAAAAACAACATTTCCCAGTATGCAATAGATATACAAGAACACTGATTCACTGGAAATAAGCTATTACATCAGAATTTAACAAGCCAGGCAGGTATAAAAGGATACGTTTCAACGACAGTAGCTTTCTGTGTGATGATAGGGACCTGTGTATTGACCTGAATACGGTGCTGTAACAGGGCCAGGGGCCCTGTACATGAAAAGGGGGCAGGGTAAAACCCCTCTGTATTGTTTTGTGTTTGTATTATGATTTATTTGTATTTAATGATAAAAGCCGTGGGGTATTTTATTTTGTTTGAGTGTGTTCTGGCAGAGGTGAGGTTGGCAGCTTGTACTCTGCCAGTATGTAATTAAAAAAAAAAACTTCTGCAGAAGGTGGTCATCTCCCAAATTAAGTCATTGGTTAATTTACTTTTAATTGGGAGATGACCACCGAGATAAAATCCTGCAGCGTCCTGGGTTCCTGGTGAGAGTTTGGAAGGAGGAACGAGAGTGCGAGAGATTCAAAACAAAACTGAAAGTAAAACCAACCATTCTAGGAACAGTGACAGCAACTGCCTAGCCTGACCTAGGATTGTTATTTTTGGTGTTGGTGATTTGTTTTGTTCACCCTTTTTATTTGGCTGTGTGAGGAAGTGGTTATTGTTTGAACATTTTATTTCTTTTTGTGTTTCAAAAATAAAATGGTGCCGCAGTGCCTTTAAAGCTGCAGTACTTTGTCTGTGCGTCTCTCTGGCCTGACGTCAGCACTCAGCCATCCCTGTCACAGGTGCACATTAAAACACATTTAAAAAAATTATATATAAATATATTATATATTATATATATATATTATATATATAATATCTATATAATATATATCTATATATATATATATATATATAGTGTATACATAATATAACCACTTATTTGGTGAATAATATATTTAAAGTTAGTAAATTAGATTGCCAGTCTGACTGAAAGTTAAGGATCGTGTTTAGTTAGTGCTTCAAAACAGGAGCTAAAATTTATTTTTGTTTTGTATTGTTTGTTAAAAGAAACCTGTTCCCACTAGAAAAGGGACATCATTAAACAAAAAAACATACAGGTACCGTCCTGTTGAAGCCCATCTTTGTTATCAAAAGTACTTAATCCACTAAAGACCCGGAATTATGTTCAAAGGTATACAGCAAATAAAGAAACTTTGTCACAATTTCTAATTATGAAAACTTTTTTTTTTTTTTTTTTTAAGTATAATTGTATTACTTTTAGCAATCAATATGACATGCTGAACTAAAAGAGCAAGCCCTTTAAGTGTAACGTTTGAAATGTGTAATATTACAATGAACTAATTGTTGAGTGATTGTTGCGTAATAAAATGGTATTCACTTTTCTGTTGAATTGTGCCGAACGCAGTTTTCTGTGGATTCATAGCACAAACTGTGGATTCATTAATCAACAATGTATCTGCTCCACCTCTTTAAAGCCACACAGCCACTTTTAGTTAGATTTGTAGAACTGATCAATCAAAAGATCAAATGGTGGCGCCATAGGTGAAAGTAACTTAAATTTCTTAGCAGTACTGTATAAACCCCCCCCCCCCCCTTCCAAAATCTGAAAGCAACGGAACGCCAATAAAATACAGATTTTCTTAAACCAAGATTCACATTTTATTTGGTCATTGAGATTGCGGTAACATTTAATACAGTTGAAAATCACCGAATAGGTACTAGAAAAAAATGACCTCGAGACGTACGGTTTTTTTAAGTTGGAGTGTCTTTGCGACATAAAAAAAAAAAAACCGGGGTTAAATTCTTTGTATTAGTAAAATTAGAATTTAAAAAAAATATAATATATATATATATATATATATATATATATATATATATATATATATATATATATATATAATAAAGATCTGCTGACAGTTCTGGACAATTACATTTTACATTACATTCTGAATACATTTTTTCTGGACCTACCGCTTTTGGACCTATTGCACCAGATTTAAAAAAATAAATAAATAAAACCAAAACACCTTTCTTAATATTGTCTCACAAACCATATCACTGCAGTGAACAGAGACGAAATGGCGGTTTCCATGTATTTTTTCCTGGATTCAATGCAAATTTTGTATTTTTTCTAGATTTAACCAAAAAAGTTTAGATTTAACTAAATACATACATGTTAACAAACACATTCTTAAAAGTCTGAGTCATTCTTACGATGCCAAATCAAACGTGTCAATGGGCACGGGCTTCCATGTTAAAGGGCTATGCACATCGGACATGAACGAGCAAATAAAAAATAATTAAAACTGTTGATTTAATATGGAGTAATGCACACCGCAAGAGAAGTGACTGGTGCGAATATAGCAAGCAAATATAGAAATACATTTTGCATCGCAATGGACCAATCAAATAACGTCAAAGGTAGTGGCTGTCAGACTGTCACTCATGCAGAGATTAATACAGAAATAAAAAAAAGCCATCAATAAGAATTTCATTATTAAAGTCGAAAAATATAATGTTCTTTATGATGACAGTGTCCGTGGTTATCAAGACAATAAAAAGAAGGATGCCACATGGCAAGAAATAACAGAACAATTGGAAATTGATGGTCTATCTCTTTATTTCACCTTACTTTTAGTCAAAGTGATGGGGAGCCCCACACCCTGGTTTTGTATTTCTGTAAAATGATTTTTGTATTTCTTTATTTTAATAATGTTGACCAATAATGTTAATCACATTAGCGCTTTAACAAGCCAAAGGTATTCCCCCAAACTGCTTCCTTTTTTTTAAGTGTGTGGTGTACCCGTACTCTATTTCTTTGTGTTTTATTTATTTAAATTAATCTCCACAAAAGGAGACTTTTCTTTTCATGACTAGCTACAGTTGTTGTTTTTTTTTTTTGTACTCGTGCTGTATTCATGTGGTTCACTTTGCTCCAGGTGTGCATACTTTATTCGGCTCAATTTCGCTTGCGTCGCTTGTGTCCAGTGTTCATAGCCCTTTATCTTCAGATTGAGCTGGCAAAATACTTTTTTTTTTTTTTGTGAAAACCCAGATTTATTGAAAGGGCTGGTGCTCGCCGGGGTTTGGGTGTGGAAGGGAAGGTCGGTGTGGAGAGTGGCAGTAGCTGTTCATGCTGTTGCTCCGCTCGGTGGTCGTGTCACTGGGGTTTGTGGTCAAGGATAGCGGGGCCCCACTCCAAAAGTCACTATCCCTCTTGCCAGATACAGCTGCCCTCCGCCTGTTGAAGGATGCACTGATCTTGGATGTCTGCGACCAGGACCTCCTGGTCGAAGGCGGTCTCACCCAGGTGCAGCTGCAGTAAACCTCTCCCTCACACTGGAAATAGCTGTCTCATCACCATCCGTAGTTTCACCGCAGTGGGTGTCACTATCCTGGCTGGCCCCTCCACCTGGCAATTTAGATAGAAGTCTGCCCAGTTACTGGTTCTCTCCCCTCAGTGACTAGTGTGCTGGCAGTTGGGTTGGCTTCAATGAACTGGAACCTGGCTTGCTCCTCTTCTTCCTGGGTGGCAGCATAGGCGTATGCCTGCCTTGCTTCTCTTGCCTGGTCGGTGGCCAGTTGAGTCAGGCTTTCTTCGACGGTCCGTTCCCATCTTTGGAATCGGGCCCTCAGTAGCTCTGGTTCTCCCATACTGCTAAACTTGTGTTGAAGGGTGGCCACAAGGGTGTGGTGACTGCCCATATTTTCAGCCAGGTTCAGCAGCACCATCTGGGCACCTCTGTCAATTGTTGTGCCTTGTCTTCCTCGCTCCAGCTCCACAGCTTGCCGACTACTGTCACCTGAGCATGGTAAGCCTCCCAGCTCATGGTGCCATCAAAGCTAGTTAGTTTCATGCTCTGCCATCCTGCTGCACTGTCGCTGCTATCAGGTTGGGTGGTCTGTGGTTTCTCTTGGCTCTGGATATCCAGCATGGTGCGCTGCAGAACACAACCTGGCCCCATGCGCTCTGCCGCTGGTGAACGCAATCCTCCAGTGCTGACAAAGACTCATCTCTCTTTGCTCCGGGTATCCGGTGCGGCGCTCTGCGGGTCCCAGCCGGGGCCCACGCGCTCTGCCACTGGGGAACGCTGCCCTCTACTGCTGGACAATACCTGTTCCTCCATCTGGGTGTTCTCCTTCTTGCACTGGAGCAGCCAATCAGCTCGCCGCTTGTGCTTCCCATCAAGAACTGTTCTAAAGGAGGTACAGGAGAGTGGTGCTTGCTTTGCTTTGCAATTCTTTTATTTATCAGAGTCCACAGCTCTGTCAGCTCCTTAGGACACACACACACACACACACACACACACACACACACACACACACACACACACACACACACAACAAATGGCTGGGTCCAGCCCTTAATAATAATAATAAATAATAATAATAATAATAATAATAATAATAAACCTTTATTTATATAGCGCAATTCATGTACAGTACAATTCAAAATGCTTTACATACAGAAAAAAATACAAAAATACAATAATAAACAGTAAGAAAATTGTACATTTATTAAACACAGAAGTAACAATACAACTCAAAATAAAACATATAATAAAGTTATGGAAAAGCTATATTAAAAAGGTATGTTTTTAATTGAGATTTTAAGATTGCAATTGAAGGTGAATCTCTGATAAAAGGGGGTAAGGAGTTCCACAGTGTGGGGGCATTAAAACAGAAAGCAGCCTCTCTCATCCTTTTACCATTCACCCTCGGAATACATAAAAGGCCAGCATTTGCAGATCTTAGTGCGTTCAGGCTGATAAGAAATTAGCATATCATTTAGATATTGTGAAGATAGTCCATTCAGTGCTTTAAAAACTAGTAATAGAATTTTAAAAATAATTCTGTAATGCACAGGAAGCCAATGCAATGATGCCAACAAAGGCTTAATGTGAGCCCCTTTTTTTTGTTCCAGTTAGCATTCTAGCAGCAGCATTTTGTACTAGCTGTAGGTGTGATATAGCATGACTTGTAAGTCCAGAGAATAAAGCGTTACAGTAATGTAACCTAGAAAAAATAAAAGCATGTACAAATTTCTTTGCATCATCCAAGGACAAGAATGATGTAACTTTTGCAATGTTTCTTAAATGATAGAAGGACACTCTAGTAATATATTTTATGTGTGGTTCAAAGGAAAGTGCAGAATCAAAAATAACCCCCAGGTTTATCAATTCAGATTTTACATTTGATTTTAGAATACCTAGATCAATATTTGTCAAGTCCTTCTGTTGATTAGAGCCTGAAAGTAAGACTTCTGTCTTATCGGAATTTAACTAAGAAATTCTGAGACATCCAGCTTCTAAGGCTAGGCATTTGAAAAGGGAATTGATAGCTGTTATGTCACCTGGTTTAAAAGATATATAAATCTCTGTCATCTGCATAGCTGTGGAAATTCACCCCATGTTTACGAATAACCTCCCCGAGTGGCAGCATGTATAAAGAAAATAACATGGGAACAAGAATGGAGCCCTGCGGAACACCACGTGTAATATTAGCTAGTCCAGATGTAGATTCTCCTAAGGCAACGAAATACTGTCTATTCATTAAATACGATATGAACCAGTTTAGGACACTATCAGAAAGGCCCACCTATTCTCTGAGACGATTAATTAAAATCTTGTGATCCACAGTATCAAAAGCAGCACTCAGATCTAAAAGGATCAGTACAGATAAATACTTAGAATCTGTACTCATACGTCGATCATTTACCACTTTGACAAGTGCAGTCTGAGTGCTATGGTTAGAGCAAAATCCTGATTGTAATTTCTCGAAGATGTTATTATTTCCAAGGAAACTATTAATGTGTTTAAAAACGACTTTTTCAATACCTTTGATGAAAAAGGAAGGTTTGAAATAGGTCTAAAATTACTTCAAACTGAACTATCCAGATTCGATTTCTTAAGTAAAGGTTTCACCAAGGCAGTTTTTAAAGAAGGAAACCTTCCTGATGTCAAGGACATCTATATGTCACCCACAACTATATATTGGACAGCTTACTAAACAACTCCTTCAAGAGACTGGTTGGTGTAGGATCCAAACGACACATAGAGGATTTTATGTGCCTAACTATTTTATTGAAGTCTTGTAAGTTAATCAGAGAAAAATAATGTAATTCTGTTTCGATTGTTTTTGGTGACACACAGAGATCAAAATCATTTTGTGGAATTTGATCCTTAATACTAAGTATTTTCCATCAATATAATTACGGAATTCATCACACTTGATAGGTGAGGCCACAATGCAATATTCAGGTGAAGGAGATGGGTTTACTAATCTATCAATAGTTGAGAAAAGGACTCTAGCATTGTTCTTATTTTCTGCAGTAAGACTGGAGAAGTAAGCACTTCTTGCTGACATTAATGCTGCATTATACTTTGATAGGGAGTGCTTTAAAATATCGTAATGTATTTGTGGTTTTGTGTCTCTCCAATTTACACTCTGTTTTGCGACAATTTCTTTTTATTTGATGTATATCATTATTCAGCCTCCATGTCCTACGTTTTACAGAGACTGTTTTCATTTTTACTGGAGCTACAATATCAAGAGCAGTTTTTAGTTGATGGTTGTATCTGTCAACTAACTCATCAGTTGATAGAGAACTTGTTGAGATGGGTGGACATAGACTAACTTCTTCAGAAAACTTTTGAACAACTTCAGGATTTATAACACGCCTTTTAACAGAACTAACTATAGGCTTTTTACATTGAGGCAATATAGCCTCAAATGAAATTAAGAAATGATCTGTTAATGCAGGGTCGATAGTTGGAGACATGATAATTTCTAGTCCTCGAGATATGATAAATCTAAAGCATGACTGTGGTTGTGTAGGCCCTGTTACATGCTGAGTAAACTCAAAATGATCTAATAGAGTTAAAAAGATATCAGTGTGCAAATTAAAATCTCCAAGTATAAGAATCCATCATATTTACTGGAAATTATAGACAGGAATTCTGACAAGAAAGATAAGAAAGGTTGGGTTGGTTTAGGTGGGTGATAGATATTTACCATAAGTACAGGGAGTCAACTTTAAAGTATGAAGGATAAAGATTCAAAGGATAAAAATTCCCCAAAACTATTCTGTTTACAGTTGTAGATATCAAGGAAAATGCTAACTAGTCCACCCCCCCACCCCCACCCCCCCAGCACGTGCTTGCTGGATAAAAGTGTAGCTGGAGGGTGAGGCTGCAATTAAAGAAGTATTATCATCCACACTATGCCAGGTCTCAGTCAAAAATAAAAATCCAAGTTTTTAGTGAGTGATGAGAACACTAATTAAAAGAGCTTTGTTAGATAGGGACCTCACATTAAGTAGAGCTACATGTATTTTATTGCATTGAGATAAAGGAGTAGCTGTATTTAAATAAACTTTAATAAGATTATTGGAAATCAGCCCCTGAGTGCTGATAGATCTACAAGAACAGTCCCTACAACTTGCAATAAGGATTTCAATTTTATTATTACATCATCAAAGGCTACCTCACTATGATCAGGATGCTGAAATAAAGGGTTTTGTGTAATAATCTTCAGTGTACTCCCTGCTTGTGTTTTAATACTAATCACATTTTCAGTACATGCACCCCGGGTAAAAGAGAAAACATTTCTATGAGGGGGACAGTTACTGTTTTTACAGGATACACTGATTGTTTAATCTGCTTAGATAACTGAGACCCAAACAATGGTTCACTAAGTCTCTGATTGTTACAGTAATAGCCTATGTTTTCTGTTAATCTTAGTAGTCCTTTCCAATTTGGGTGGAGACCATCTTTTATGAAGAACCCCGGCCTCTCCCAGAAACTATCCCAATTATCGATGTACCCTTAGCTCCGACCCTTATGGAGATCTGGGTACCAGAGCTCTCACACATCCCACTGGTCCTCAGCCTCACATTAGGACCAATGGGCACAGACAAAGAACAGCCAATCACAGGAGAGACACAAAATGCACAAACGCAGGGTAGGATTACAGAGACACAGATAAACAAAGAGCGTTTGTAAATACAGAGCAGGGAATTACAATTACAAACAGCGGGAATGAGATAAACACACAGCTCATACACACAGATACACAGCAGAAATTACAGTACACAGATCCAGAATACAAAACGTATTTGTCCTGCAGTAAACGATATACTGTATTTGTTTAAATGTAAAGAATGACTAAATGTGCATTAAAACTGCTCTTTAATTAATTCACCATTAGTTTTCTTTATTTTTCTCACATTGTCATAGGCAAACGTGAAACTCTGTAACCCGCTTTATATCACTCATGATATAAAGTGGGTTCATCTGTATTTATTCAATCTTAAATGTAAGTGTGGTTTTTGGCTGATTTAAAAAAAATAAATAAAAATTGGCTACTTCTTGGTGGGACGTTGCAAAAAAATATATATGTGCCACTACTGCCCTTGTTTAACTTAAGCTAAGCTTAAGCTAAGTCAGAGATGCACAAAAACATGTACACACGTTCCAACCCACCGGCACCTCATTCCTCCCCCACCAAATCACAGCTTAAGACGTACATTATAAGACATGTATGTAGTCTGCATTTTTCTCCTGTATCTATTTTGTTTTATTATGGGTGTGTTTGTATATTAATATATATTACAGCTCCCTTTGATTGCAATACCAAGCATCGCCTTCAAAGCCACTATTTACTGAAACAGCTTTCTAAAGTGAAACAAACACAATACTAACTAAATATTATTATACATTATGAAGGCACATTTGTCTTGTCAAAATTAGACTTAATTTGTTTTAGCCAGCATTATTTAAATATATGAATCTATATATCTTGTCGTAATAGACTATATAGATATATATGCCTAGCATATATAATATATATAGATATATTATATATATAAGCCGACGATATGCTAAGTCTACTGCCTGATTCTACTGCTTGCTTTCACTGTTGAAGGAAAAAAGCAAGTAATCTGGCTGTCCCAGCCTTTTCACTCTGCATAATAAAAGTAACTCACTACATTGAATATTCTTAACTCGGAATGACTCAATTAAAACAACCAAAAAAACAATTAAAACCACAGTTTTAGTACTTTTCAGTTTCAGCAATATAAAATATATGCTACAGTGTTGCCAGGGAATAGGAATACCCCTATTTCTCTAAGTTTTTAGAGGTTACCTGCATATAGTAACAGAAGTTAATGTGAAACAAAAAGAAGCAATATTTGCTGCTTGACCTGAACTGTTTAAACAAAAGAAACGGGAGCTTTGCCATCAGAAACTTTCAATGCTCAAAATGACAACATTCCTTGCTGACATGGCAGCAAAGATTCAAGCTCCTAAAGTTAGTTATATACTTTACTTTTTACATGTACTTATACATATACAAATACAAATTAGTTTGAAATTGCTGTTTTGAAACTAAGGAGGGGAGGATGAGCAGAAGGAGGGGGGGGACAAGCAGGAGAAGAGAAAGGACAAGGAAGAGGAAGGGATGATGAGCGGGGATGGGAAGGAGGAGGAGGGTGAAGGGGGAGGCGAGGGAGGGGGAGAAGGACAAGAAGGAGGATGCTATTTGTAACATTTTCTCTCTTTTTCATTTAAGCTTCTTAAGATTTTGAGTAAGATTCAGTATTTTTAGTGTTATGGAAATTATTTGGGTAAAATCTAACTATAGTCTATTCTTTGACCTAACCTATCACCTAATATGGCTTTTGTATTGAGGTAATATAAATGTTCTTCGGTGTTTCTTGGGTATAAAAAATAAATTTGCCTTCATATTTGGTACACAAAAATGATCGTTTTTGTCCAGTAAAAATGAACTGTTTCACTGCAACATTGTTTTAATAACTGACCATCTCAATGATACAGAAATTTTTCGGACATCCATTTTCCTTCATGTTTACAGACCAATTCATCGGAATACATCATACCCCCCAGGTGATTCTACTATTCTGACACTGGTTAGGATTTCCGGAGCGGAAAACATTATGTGCTTTGTCTAAATGGAAGGGCCTTTGTTAAATTAACCCTGGTTGTTTACTTTTTGCTGTTGGTTTCAGAGTTGGGGTCAATTCTGTTTTTTCAATTCCAGTTCCATTTCCAATCCCAGTTCCCTTTTATACAATTCCTATTCTGTTTTACGGCATAGTCTTTACTGAGGTTTATGCCATAGGCTTTATGAGGTTACCTGACAAGTTCATTAAGTTGTATACAGTATTTGTTTGCTCAATAAATTGTAAAATGACTGGAATAGGAATTCAAATTGATTTAAAGGGAATTGGGATTAGAAATGGAATTAGAATTGAAAAGATGGAATTGACCCCAACTGTGATTGATTTCCTTGGGTGTCACTCACAAAGGCAACACACATAGGTTGGCTAGGAGTGGTGCACCATTGACTACTGGATCCTGTGACTTCAGTCAAGGTGGTCCTGTGATGAAAGTGGCAAGGGGGAGACTTACAAAGGGCATTTTTTGCAACTGATGAGAGAATAAATTAATGGCTTTGGGAACTACCTTTTATCTTAAAAATTCATCTTGCTTTTTATAATTTTGGTGTAGGCTAAATATAAAAATTCCCAGTTAAAATCATTAAGCTCTGTCACAATCCTAGTCACCCTCCTTAGACGCACAATGGAAGCTTACCGCTTGTAATTCCACGTCTACTCCTGTCTGTTATAATAGATGCATTTTTTCTTTGTTTTAAAATGATTACATTTAAAAGTGAATTAAATCATACTCATCATAGTCCTAGAAGGGGCTCTTCAGGCAGTTCTATTTATGCAGAACATCTACTCAACAACATAGTCATTTAATCGAATATTGTAATGGTCTAAAGATACACAGTACTTGCTAGCTTTGAAAATCTACTTTCTTGTCTCATGAGCTAATTCAAAAAAAAAAAAAATCACAGCAATGCTAGTAAATGTAATAAGGATTGCACCCTGCTACTGTACATTATCTTTTCTAAAATAATCTTCATTTTCATGTTACGTGTACCACATATTTGAGCAGCACTCGAAACTTCTGTGGAAACTGGTGAACAATTACTTTGATGTAAAAATCAATTTAATGAATCTGCAAAACCTAATCCTCAGCACCACAGGTTTTTATCACAATAAATCCACCTTAAATAAGTCAGTCTATTCCCAGTAGTTAATGCCGTTTTTGCCATTTAATTCAGTGGGACAGGTATTGCATATCCTTTATAAAAAGTGAATAATGATACATAGTACTGTTTTACTTCCTTTAGCTTTTATCCATTATTATTTATAACTGATTAATAAAAAAAAAAAAAAGAGGTTCTGACAGGTTTGGTTCTGGCTTGTCAATAAATCATGATTTTTGTTGTGTTATATCACAGAAATATTTCAAAACAAAAAGAAAAAAAAATGCTAAAGTTGTATAAACATGCACTATATTTTTGGTCTATTTTAATTTAAAAAAATGTCACCTGGTATTACACTAGGTTCAAGAAAGTTTGCATTGCCTTCTAGGAAATCTGTTAGTCTGCTTTACTTCCTTGGTTATTTCACCCTAGCAGTGTTTTATGGGTGAAAGCTTGTGCTTGCTGAAAGCGTGTCAGTCAGCAGGGAAACCAGCTAATTGATTATTGACAGGAAAGAAGCAAGGGGTAGGGACAATTTCACCCTCAAGTGAAATTACCCAGGATGTGCATGACAGTTTTAAAATGAAAACAGATGTTTGCCATAACATAAGTTTATTTCAAAACTGCACATTTCAGACATACTGTATATAATTCATGGGTGTGTTTAGCAGAGAAACATTATGGAACTATTTTGTTAGCTCCAATCACTTTAACAAAAAATGTGAATGTTTTTAAAAATGATAAAATCACATTGAAGTTGGAAACTTGTCCAATTGTTAGTATCAAAATGGATGCAAGTCCAATTTTTGAAAATGATTTTACCAATATGACTTTACTACCTCTAGTTAAACTTATTTTTATTTTGAAGAAGCTGTAAGGTTCTTAAAATATCAGGAGCTTGAAGCTTAAGAAAGCAGACACACTATGGACATTTTAGCACATTCATAATAAATGTTGAATAGTGAAATTGTTATCACCAAGGTTACAGGTTACTGCTATACTGGTTTCATCCCTACATAAATAAATCTCAGCAAATTAATACAGTTGTTAGTACTTTTAAAGAAGTAAATACATTTAATTAGTAGAAGTCTACATAGACCTTAGATGGACTGGGTTCTATTGTAAAGATCTAAACTGTTGCTGATCTGACTACAGACACCCATCAACTCTATAGTAATCCAAATTAAATTTTATTAAGGAATGATCTTAATGCCCCCTCCTTTCAATAGATATATAAGAACGATTAGGTGGCTTGCATGTGAGGGTTCTTCTAAGGTACATCTATCTTATCAATGGTTATCCAGATGTTGTCCTTCAATAGCAAAGCTACTTGTGGTCACTGCAGCACCACAGTTCATAGGGACGGACTGGCAAATATATTTTTTGCATATCTTAACCATAAAGTTAAAACACATTTACATAGGCCTCATTTATGAAAGGGCACTAAACTTTATGGTGCACGTTAATGATTTCCGTATTTACAATTGCAATTCATTATTGTGTGACATAGTGGGCATATTATGGTGCACATTAGTTTTATTGTGCCATACTGTGGTAATCTGAATTAATATGTGATTTGTATGGTAATGCGTAATAATGTACTTAAATGAGGAACCCCACTCTGAATAATGAGATGAGCTTCATTCACAGAGTATTTACTAAAGGGTGATGATTGTATTGTGCACATTAAAGGGAGCGATAATTAATTTGTTTGGACATCGGGCATTAACTACTGATAGGTGCAGTATTTAACCCTATTTAGAAACTAGTGTGCAGTTTGTTTCTTTTTACTGACTCGATTAGTTTGATTCATTGAGTTTAGTGAATTAGTTCAACAGATTTGTTCATTCTGATTCACTGATTCACTAACACAAAACAAATGCATCTTGCTAAATTAATTGGAAAATCTGGCAATGGTCATGTAAGACTGTTAACTTGGTGGGCCGAACCGTAAAAAAAATATACCTACCGTAAAACTTTAAACACCCCAGCGTTTATTTACAGTATTTGCAAGTAGCCCTGGCACCTATTGAAGACCAGCGACTATTTGAGACTTGGCGTTTATTATGTAAGATCACTAACATCTGCAAATACTTCAGATGCAATCATGAAAAAGCTGCCTGCACACAACCTTATAGAAACGACATAAGTAAATTACAACATTCCAGCAACGTCATTAATTGTTGTGTCAGTGAGTAATAACAGTTTGTATTGTAATAATAATAATAATAATAATAATAATAATAATAATAATAATAATAACTGTAAAATCCACTAAAGACAGCCCTGTAAATACCGGAACACAAGCGTCTATTAAGGTAGGCTTGCAGCACAATAAAAAAACAAATATGTTTTTTAAATGAATAAAAGCAATAAGTATCATCTTTCTTAACACATATTAAAATTACTGTTCACCTTCAAAACATATACATTGGTAAGAATGGACAGTCAGTGAAAAATTAACCAGCAACGAACATTCATTAAAAAACAACCGCATGAAACACTGTTAATACGAAAAATTTGCAACCTGTAAATATCGAAAATTAAGTTCCCTTTCAATTAGAATGACAACAATTACCAAATGGGAAGAGCCTCTCTGACCGTCAATCACTGAGCATATATAAAAAAGTTGCCCTATCACGGCCCTGTTGTGAGGGGGAAGTCCCTCCCACCTCCTGTTGAAGAGGGACGTCCTCACAGTAGCACATCGTCATTTTCTCTCTAACTTCACTGAGACAGGTCAGATTGTGTTTGCTTTCTTGAACCGAGGCGGTACACTCGAGGGGATGCTCACCAGGGGACAGGCGGTTGCCACGCAGACATCGTTCCCCTTCCACAGACCATGCTGGAGACCCTATAAAATCACAGGGCAGGCTGCCCCCTACCACCAGGTAGCCCCAGCCCCCACAGTCTCGTTCCCCATCCCCTCTGCCTAGACCCCCTAGCCCAGATAGGGTGTCCTTAATGGCGTCCAGAGTGGATGTCTGGGACGCAGCCACCTCCATCGGGCAGGCCACGGTGGGGCGCTCCTTACCGCCTCTGCCACACGTGTCGCAGAGGAAAGAGTTCTGGGCCCTAATGCATCGTGCAGCTGCAGCCATGGACATTCCCTGGCCGGCAGAAAAGGAGGCAAAGGGGAACCGCTTCCTCCAGCAGAAAGGGCACCCACAGCATGCCCTCTCTTTATGCCAGGACTTCCTGGAATTGGTGCGCTCCTGCTGGAGCAACCCAGCGTCTGCACCCTCAGCCTTCAGAACAGCAGCGTCTATGCTTCATACTGCAGGAATCCAAGAAACAGGCCTTGGCACATTCCCCACTACTGGGGACATGGTCACGGTTTTGGTGCAAGGTTCCACTTTCACCAAGGGGGATAAGGACCCGACCTGTCTGTCCAAGCCTTGCAGGACAACGGGTGCGATGCTCAAAAAAGCTTACGCATTGGCAGCTGTCAGTCCGAGCAGCAAATGCCATGGTCATGCTGGTGCTCTACCAGAACCAGTTGGCAGAGAGGCTGCAGGAAAGAGCTACAGAAGCGGACACGTCAGAGCTCCAGGCGCTAGCTAAGGCGATGACTAACCTAATGGGGGAGTTAGGTCAGACATCAGGGAGGTTGCTGGCGGCGAAGGTGGCCGGCCGCCGGCATTTGTGGCTGACACAGACCACGGTCGTGGAGACCGAGAAGGTGGCGCTACTGGACACCCCCATTACACCGGGGCAGACTTTTGGAGTGACCATTGATGTGAGGCTTGAGAGGTCCCACAAGGCCACGGAAGTCGCCTCCAAGTTTTTGCACCTTGCGGCTTACCGTCAGTGCCCAAGGTGGCATTCGCAGCCTGCTGGGGTGAAAGGGTCTGAACACCGCCCTCCACCCCAGAGTAGACAAGTAGGCAGAGGCAGAGCCAGAGGCAGGGGACCACCGCAGGCCAGGGGTAAGTGGTTCTCCGGCTGGAAACCGAGGCCGAGGACTAAGAAAGACTCACCCCCTCCCAAGCCCAAGGGAGACTGCCCCTAAGGGGCCCTGGCTGACACCACACCAATGACCCATGGCAAAGCTGCACCCAGAACTGGGTGCTGTTGACAATGAGACACAGATACGCTCTTCAATTCCGCACAGGTCCGCCACCCTTCAAGGGTGTGCTGAACACCACCGTCGAACCAGCGAGGATGATACTCCTTCAACAGGAGATCACCAGTCTTCAAAGGAAGAACGCTATACACTTGGTAAGTCCAAGCGAAGCCCTCAGCGGCTTTTACTCCAGGTAATTCCTGGTGCCCAAAAGGGAAGGCGATTTCAGACGAAATATGGACATTAGAGTCTTCAAGTTGTTCCTCAAACACATCATCCAGTCTGTCCAACTGGGCGACTGGTTCACATCGATTGACCTACAAGATGCCTACTTTCACGTCCCGATCTGTCCCGTGCGCAGAAAATATTTGCACTTCGCCTTTCAAGGCAACACGTACGAATTCTGCGTGGTGCCTTTTGGCCTCTCGCTGGCGCCCCACACTTTTTCAAAGTGCATGGATGCAGCACTGACTCCACTCAGGCTGTGGGGTACTCGGATAATGAACTATCTGGACAATTGGCTAGTTTGCGCAAAAGCACACGCAGAGGCGCACACAAAACAGGTCATAGATCATGTGATGAAGTAAAGGATCTCAATACATCAACAGAAGAGCAACTTCATACCATCTCAGTCCACAGTGTTCCTGGGGATCAAACTGAACTCTGTGAGCATGCTTGCCTCACTGTCATAAAAAGGATTCAGTCGTTGGAGGCCACACTCTCCTTATTTAGAGAGGACGCTCTCCTACAGGTCCAAGTATATCAAAGGTTGTTGGGGCTGATGGCAGCACCCTCGAGAATCTTTCCACTAGGGCTGCTGAGAATGCGCCCGCTTCAAAAATGGATAAATACGCTCAAGGTGCACCCTGTCTGTGATCGGTACCAGCTGGTGCAAGTGTTCAGACAATGCCGGAAGACACTGGAGTGGTGGCTCCACCCCAGCAATCTGCACCTCGGATCTCTCCTAGGATCCTCTCAAAGAAGGGAAGTGATCACTGCAGATGCCGGCTGGGGAGCGGTCTGGAATGGGAGAGGAATAATAGGTCAGTGGAAGGGACACTGACAGCAAACACACATAAATGCTGAAGAGCTGCAAGCTGTGAACCTGTCATTATCTCATTTTCGCCAGCAGTTAGTGCACAAACATGTGCTGGTCCGGACAGTACTACAGTGGTAGCCTACATAAATCACCAAGGCGGCCAGCACTCGCCAGGCCTTCTCCAGGAAGCGGACAGACTCTTGTCCTGGATGCAGAGAAACTTGCATTCCATCAGGGCAGTTCACCTCCCCGGTGGTGAAACAGATTTGGGAGAGGTTTCGACCGGCACGAGTCGACATCTTTGCCACAGCCGAGTCCACTCATTGCCCCCTATGGTTCTCCATGGACAGAGACAGGGGCCCCCGGGGAGTAGACGCGATAGCTCACCTCTGGCCACAGGGGCTATTGTCGGCATTCCCTCCGCTACCATTATTACCCCTGACAATAGAGAGGATCAGTGTGGAGAGAGCACAGGTTTTGCTGGTTGCACCCAGATGGCTGACATGCCCCTGGTTTGCTCTCCTCCCTGACATGTTGTCGGATCAGCCGTGGCAGCTCCTGCTGGGCAAGGACCTCCTGAGCCAAGCGGAGGGGCTATTATGGCACCCGAACCCAGCCCAGCTCCAACTCTGGGTCTGGCCATTGAACTATTGAACGTCTATTTAGACGAGATTTACCAGATGCGGTAGTAGAGACACTACAGTCTGCTAGGGCGCCGAGCACTAGAGCCCAGTAATGGAAAGTTTTCCAAGACTGGTGCTTTGCCGAAGGTCACGATCCTGTGACCTGCCTTACTGAGACGATATTAACCTTCCTAAAATACTTGTTTGACGCAGGAAAATCAGCGTCCACTTTGAAAGTGACTCGGTGTCCCCTGGGGCACATTTCCTGGCAGTGCAATTTCTTAAAGGGGCTCGGAGGCTTCATCCTCCCATGAAAAGTATGGTCCCCAAGTGGAATCTCGAACTGGTATTGTGGGTCCTTATGGGTCCCCCATTCGAGCCCATGGCGTCAGCAGAACTGTGCCCTGTTTAATTGAAAGTGGCATTTTTATCAGCCATTACCCTTTGAGGTCGTGTCCCCAGCTGACCTCTGTTTTCGAAAAAAAATGTTGATGTGCTACTGTGAGGACATCCCTCTTCAACAGGAGGTTGGAGGGACTTCCCCCCCCCCCCCCTCACAGCAGGGCCCTGATAGGGCAGCTTTGTTATATATGCTCAGTGATTGACGGTCAGAGTGGCTCTTCCCATACGTTAATGGTTGTCATTCTCTTTCATGGAACCAGGGTTATGGTAATAATCTAATGTTCATACTTTTGGCCCACAACACACTCAAAAATTCTTCAAACTGTCTTTAAGATTAACAGTAAAATCAATACAAGTACTGGTTTTATCACAAAATCAAAGCAAAAGTTACTAATTTGTTTTTATAACGTGTACATTGATTAATAAGAACACTGGAAAAGGAGCAAAATACGAATATTCATTGCAAGAATCAAATGCACAAAATACTGTTAATACAAAATAAACAACAACAAAAAAAGTACAAATACAATAAAAGGCAACCCTGTTAATATCAGAAAACAAGTTTATATTTGGATTTGATTTCAGCATAATCAAAAAAGCTTCACAACTGGTTTTAAAATTAGTAACATCATTAAAAAAACTGTTTGCATTACATGTAGCTTTTAAAAATAAATTAAGTTCACTTTTCTTATCAATCATCCTGAGCCTCAGGGTCTCTTCATCACTGCTGAAAAATAAATTGGTAAGCTCGCTGTACAGCCTTGTGTGTATATTGGCTGGAACGTTCAGTATGATGCACATTATATTATTATTCATAACCTGGAGTTTAAACGAGACCTGGCGTCTTTGACCATATTTCTCAGCAGCCCCGGCACCTATTAGAGACCCAGCGAGTATTGAAGACTGGCGATTATTTGAAGTTTTGTAAATGTAGTTTTATATATATATATATATATATATATATATATATATATATATATATATATATATATATATATAGTACCAGTCAAAAGTTTGAGTACACTTGCTGGAAACTAGGTTTTTTTCATAATTGACAATGTTTTACGCTGTATATGTTTCTGTAAATACACTTGAAAATGAAAACACTTTACAATATACAAAACAAAACATAAGGAGTATCAAAGCAATGTTCAAGAAAATTGAAAATTGTGTCTAAATCTTGGATTCCTCAAAATAGCCACCTTGTCTTAATAACAGCCTCACAAACACAAGGCATTCGGTTGACAAGTTTCAGCAGGAAATCACCTGACATGTCTTCCCAGCTCTTTTGCAGCAATTCCCAGAGATGTAGGGCACTTGTGGGTAGCTTTGCTTTGACTCTTCCTTCCAGTTCGTCTCATACAAGTTCTATGGGATTGAGGTCTGGAGACTGGGCAGGCCAGGTCATTAGATTGAGTTGTCCTTCACTTTCCTTCTTCGCCAGATAGTTCTTGCACAAATTTAAGTGTGTTTCGGGTCATTATCTTGCTGAAGAATGAAGGACTGCCCAACTAGCCATAATCCTGGTGGACTGGCATGCCTCTGAATTATGCTATGATAGCCATGCTGGTTGAGCTTGCCATGGACTTGGTAAAGATCACCAACTCTGTCACCAGCAAAGCAACCCCAGACCATGACACTGCCTCCTCCATGCTTGACAGTGAGAACCACACATGCAGAACTCATGCACTCATCCTCTCTGCGTCCTACAAATACTCAGCGGTTGGACCCATATATTTCAAATTTTGACTCATCGGTCCATAAGACTGACTTCCACTCCTCAAACATCCAGTTTCTGTGTTTTTTGGCCCAGGCAAGTCTCTTCCTCTTATTCTGCACTCTTAACAATGGTTTCCTTGCAGCAATTCTTCCAGTTAGGCCAGCTTCACTCAATCTCCTTTGAACAGAAACATCTGTACTTCTAGTAGTATTTAGCTGAGCTTTTATTTCAGGGGCAGTTAATCGCCGGTTTCACAGACTTGTGACTCGAATGAAATTGTTCTCTGAATCTGAGGTCAAAAAGTTTTGCGATTTGTCTTAAAGATTGACCTTCATTTCTTAAAGTAATTACAGTCTTTTTTCTTTGCTTAACTGAGCATATTTTGTCATTTTCTGCTCCCTTACATTCAGGAATCACAAACTTGTGCCTGTGCTACCTGTATTTATAGTAATCATGGACCCTCACCTGTTAACAATAATTTGTGACAAAAGGATAATTACGTAACATGCTAGTTAACTCAGAGAACATCTAACAAAGACACTTTTATACTTAGGCCAGTGTTCTAACTCTGTGTTATACACATTTCAGACTTTTAACTGACCTGGGCTTCAGACTGAAATCCCCTTGCTTTGGGTGACCATTTCATTCAAGATTTACATTTTCATTTAAAAATTTAATTTTTGAATGCAGTTCACTTATAATTATCAGCTTATATAAGTACACGTATCATATATTGAAATAATAAATGTTTATAGACAAGTTTATACAGTTAAAAGCATAGATAATCATGAAAAACCTGGTTTCAAGCAGGTGTACTCAAACTTTTGACTGGTACTATATATATATATATATATATATATATATATATATATATATATATATATATATATATATATATATATATATATAATAATCGTACGGGAAAATGTCTATATAAATTGTATTTAGGCCAATGTACTCAAATATACTACTTTACACAAAACACATTAACTAGAAGCAGCTTTCCTAGAACACTGACAAAAAAACTAAATATCACAAATGTAATATACCGTAAAAACTGGTATTTGTCCATTTTCTAGGCATTTTTGCTGGGCCATTAAAAGGGGGGAGTGATTAATACGGTGGTAGAAAGTGTGCGCCAGTGTGTCTAATATTAAACTACTGTACCAGTGCCACAATGGGAATACTACAGCCATGGTTAATATGGCTTACACAAACTTAACTGTTAACAACCCAATTATTTTTTTCAGGATGTAACACAAAATCACTTTTCTAATTAAATGTTTTAATTTGTTATTTTCAATACCCTATGACCCCGTTCACACTTACTGAGTCGGCCTTCGACCGTCTGTGGACACCTCAAAATTTCCGTTCACAGTTGAGGTTTTAGGGGGCCTAAGTGCGTTCACATATGTGGCTGAAAAGGAAGCCTAAATTGCGGCGAAGTGCTTGTCGGGAATGTAAACAGTGACGTAAACACTGCATTCCTGGAAGTCAACATAAGAGATTGAGCTGGGAAATTTGCAGACGTAAATATGGCAATCTTATTTTTTGCAACACTGTTGGTACTGTACTTATTGCATAAGATACGATAAAGGCGTGTGTTGACAGTGCAGTCGGTTACTGTGGAAAGAAGCGATCGTGTTGGATCATGCGTAAATGCAGCAAACAAGGACGTGTACATTACATTAGTCATAATACAGATTATTATATTAGTGGTGACTGAATATGCAACGTCGTATGCATTGTTTATCAATATTGAGATTTACAATCTTAGCTACAATCTGAAATATGTGTGTGTGTGTGTGTGTGTGTGTGTGTGAGATTTATATATATTTATGCTTATGCTTTCAAAACTAGACATGTTGATAGATTATTTTTTATCAATTAACTAAGTGAGTGAACAGAAGAAAAATCTAAATTAAATCCATATTTGGTGGGACCACTCTTTTCCTTCAAAACAGCATCAGTTCTTCTAGGTACACTTGCACAAAGTCAGGGATTTTGTAGGCATATAGTCAGGTGTATGATTAAACAGTTATACCAAACAGGTGCTAATGATCATCAATTCAATATGTAGGTTGAAACACAATCATTAACTGAAACAGAAACAGCTGTGTAGGATGAATAAAACTGGGTGAGGACCAGCCAAACTCAGCTAACAAGGAAAGGTTGGTCTGGTCAGAAGTCGCCTTCATGGAAGACTTGTGGCCAAAAAGCCATACCTCCGACATGGAAACAAGGCCAAGCGACTCAACTATGCATGAAAACACTGGAACTGAGGTGCAGAAAAATGGCAGCAGGTGTTCTGGACTGATGAATCAAAATTTGAAATATTTGGCTGTAGCAGAAGGCAGTTTGTTCGCCGAAGGGCTGGAGAGCAGTACACAAATGAGTGTCTGCAGGCAGCAGTGAAGCATGGTGGAGGTTCCTTGCGAGTTTGGGGCTGCATTTCTGCAAATGGAGTTGGGGATTTGGTCAGAATTAATGGTCTCTTCAGTGCTGAGAAGTACAGGCAGATACTTATCCATCATGCAATACCATCAGAGAGGCATCTGATTGGCCCCAAATTTATTCTGCAGCATGACAACGACCCCAAACATACAACAAACGTCATTAAGAACTATCTTCAGCGTAAAGAAGAACAAGGAGTCCTGGAAGTGATGGTATGGCTCCCACAGAGCCTTGATCTCAACATCATCGAGTCTGTCTGGGATTACATGAAGAGAGAGAAGCAACTGAGGCTGCCTAATTCCACAGAAAAACTGTGGTTAGTTCTCATAGATGTTTGGGCCAACCTACCTGCCAAGTTCCTTCAAAAACTGTGTGCAAGTGTACCTCGAAGAATTGATGCTGTTTTGAAGGCAAAGGGTGGTCACACCAAATATTGATTTGATGTAGATTTTTCTTCTGTTCACTCACTTTGCATTTTGTTAATTGATAAACATATATTGACCTGTCTATTTTTGAAAGTGTTCTTACTTTACAGCATTTTTTCACACCTGCCTAAAACTTTTGCACAGTACTATCTGTATATATATATATATATATATATATATATATATATATATATATATATATATATATATATATTCAGAGTTCTCGGACAAACTTGGAGGTTTTCACCACAGAGATAACACGGAGATAAAGGAGATAGCTGCTTCTGCATCCAGTGATCAAAGAATATCACAGGCATTTGCAAAGCTTTTTGAGATGTTCTAGTAATAAAATAATGACTTGGATCGCATTATTGAGGAGTTTAGTGATAAAATGAGTGATCGGGAGAGTATCTATATCTATAAAAAGGGATGTGAAAAATACAGCAAACAAGGGGTGGGGCTTGGCTGGAGATGCAGGACTGTCCTTTTGCGATTCAATAGCTTTAAACCTGCTTTACTCTGGGGGAAAAAAAAATTGGACCTGAAGCACCTGACAAGTGCTGAATAAATGGACCGCTAAGGGTTAATTTCTGCATCATCCCAGCTGCTACCCTTTAAAACCTACATTTTTGAGTGGTTTGAGCTACGTCACCGCATTGAGACATCCTTTGTTGGATTCACACATGCAGATAGGCCGGCCCTGAGGCGGCGTTGGTACTTTAGGCTGCATCAAAAAGCCCTGGGCTGGCCTAAACCGCAGATGTGAACAGGGTGTAAGTCACTTTGGATGTTAAACGTAAGTTCAGACTCTTTCAGACTGAAAACGTCACAGCTACTGTATACTGCTTCCCTGTTAACACTAGCTGTCAGGGGGGTCAAGAAGAGCTACTTCCTTGTAGTGACCCCTGGGCAACATCTCTGATGGCAAAAAGCTCTTCAAATCGAACTTACCATGCAATGCTTAAGCAAAGCAATGTTGGGCTTGGTTAGTACTTGGATGGGAGACCACCTGGGAATACTGAGTGCTGTAGGCTGCGTGTTAAGCTCATATGATATATATATATATATATATATATATATATATATATATATATATATATATATACACATACACATACACATACACTAGCTGTCAAATCGCCAAGATGGCGCTGTTCTAGATAGTCACACTATTCCATGATCATGCTCAGGCAAATCTGAGGTTTTTGTGTTTTCGGCTGAATATAAATAACAGAATGTATAGTGTTTGATACACTTAGTCCTATTTATTTGACAGATGGGGAGAAAAACAAAGCGTCAGAAAAACTCTCGATGGCTCAGGCAAATGTGTACAGCACACCAACAAAGAAGATGGACGCAACCGAAATTTCTGACTGCTTCAATTTACCCCGAAAAAGCCCTCCGCTTAAAAATCTTAAAACAAAGTCTCACCTGCAGATATTTTAGCTGCTATTCAATCTCTGATCACTAAATGCAAAGCTACTTTTCAAAAAGTCTCTGTCATCGAAACAGACTATACAAGTTTAACGAAGTTAAACTTCATAAAGAAATTATCACAACAGTGCAACAAAAAGTTCAGGCCCTCACACAAGAAAATACATACTTAAAGCAGGCAATTGCAGGAGCAAACCGTAGTGTAGTGGACACTCTTCACGGCACTGGGAGGAGAAATGATGATGATAAACCACGCCCCATTATTGTGCAGTTCTGCATGAGGTTTTACAGGGATATTATTTGGAGAGATACTAAAACTGCAGACTTTGAGGGATAACCACTTATGCATTGCTGAGGATCTTTCTCCAGAAGATAAAGTGGCATGGGAGAAGCTGTGGCCTCGTGAAAAAAGCAAGAGAAGATGGAAGAAAAGCATTGTTCCGTGGCCCATTTGCGATTTATAGATGGAAGATGAATTGATAGCAAGGACTTCAGTGAGTAATTATGTTGAATTGGGCTGAAAGTGTTCAAGTCTGCTGCTAACAGTGTTACTTTGTGTTATGGTAGTTCAAAAGTAAATTGTTTCTGGTAAGAAATGTCTAGTCGTTACACATAACCTCTTAACATACATTCAATTTCTCCTTATCAATCATTTAGGAGTGTAAAACATTACTAGCTATTTTTTTTTTATATTGTTTGTTGTTATTTAGTTTAGTTTTAGTTAAGAACATAAACAAAGTTTACAAACGAGAAGAGACCATTCGGCCCATCTTGCTTGTTTGGTTGTTAGTAGCTTATTGATCCCAGAATCTCATCAAGCAGCTTCTTGAAGGATCACAGGGTGTCAGCTTCAACAACATTACTGGGTAGTTGGTTCCAGATTCCCACGATTCTGTGTGTAAAAAAGTGCTTCCTATTTTCTGTTAATCCAGTTAAATGGATTTTAAGTTTGATAAACTCAAAGTTATGTCTTTAAATATTAGGTGGATACGAGATAATACTAAAAGGAAAGTAATATTTATTTTTTGTAAGACTTAGGGTGCAGATCTTATTCTTCTTCAGGAAACTCATTCCTGTGATATGGATTCAAAATTTTAGAAATCACAATGGGGTGATTTCGTTTATTTTAGCCACGGTTCAAACCATTCTGCTGGAGTCTCAATTTTATTTAATAAATTTAAAGGAGATGTAATAGAAGTTATATTTTCAAACAAAGGTAGATAATTATTATAATTATCAAGGTAGATAACTCAATCTTTATTATTTGTAACACTTATGGTTATAATTCATTTGCTTTGAATAAATCGTATTTCGAAAACATATTTAATAATTTCTGAAGATTTTAATGACGCTCCAGATGATCTGATTGACAGATTTCCATCTAAAAACAAACCCACCTGGAGTAACAAAAATAGAACGTTGAAATCCAAAATTGATTTGTGGTTGGTTTCTCCTGCTATTTTGCAATATATGTCACATACACATGCACTTTTATCTGATCATAAGTTAATTACTTTATGTTTAATAGGCTCAAATAGAGTAACAAATGGTCTTTGTGGGTATTGGAAATGTAATAATTATATATTCAAATTATTTAAAATTTAATAAAAATATAAAAAAATTAGTAATTGAACTTTGTAACGAAAAACCTGGGAAATGCTGAAAGATGGGAATATTTTAAATTTCAAGCTAGGAATGTAGCTCTTCAGCGCAGTAAATAATTAAAACAAAATAAAAAAAGAAAGAAATTGAGGTAATTGATAGTTTAAACACCTTACTTAAGAAAGAGTCTCTAACCCTGGAAGAAGAAATTGCCTTAAATAGCATTCAACTAGAAATAGATCAGTTATATTTGGATTTTGCTAAGGGTGCATGTGTACGCTCTAAAGCCAAATGGTTAGAAGATGGGGGGAAAAAAACGCTAGCTATTTCTTTGCTTTAGAAAAAAGAAATAGTAAAAGAAATACAACGTCTTCTCTCAGAATTTATATAGTAACCTGTAAGAAACCAGAGGAAATCTCCAAGTATGGTAGCTCCTTTTATGAAAACCTGTATCCAATATTTTTGTACAATGTGTGAAGGAATTAACATCAGTGAAGCAGAGCTCTAAAAAAAAAAAAAAAAAAAGAGATTACAGAACTCTACACAAAATGAAAAAGGTAAATCCCCAGGCCCAGATGGCTTACCTGTAGAGTTTTATTTAAAATCTTGGGAAGACATTGAGATGCTATTGTTTGAAATGTTTATAGAATATTCAAGAAAGGGAGAGATGGGAACCAAAATGAAACAAGGCCTTATCACTCTCATTCTAAAACCAAACAAAGACATACTTTTGATTGAAAACTTGAGGCCTATCACATTATTAAACGTGGATTATAAATGATTTGATCTTACATATGCAAATCGGTTACAGAAAGGTTTAGACCAAATAATAAATTTAACTCAACAGGATTGACGAAAAATACACACCAGTAATAATAATAGTCTAGTTTTAGATATTCAGGACTATTCACATCTTTTGGAACCAGGCTGTCCCATCACACCATTTTAATTTTTGACAGTTGTTGTCTCTAGGTATCTTAAACAACCCAAATATATAAAAGGTATTTCAGTTGCTGGTAAAGAAATTTAAAAGAGTCAGCTGACGGATTATACTACTTTGTTTTTAAAGAACAAAGAACACATTTCTAAAGCTTTTGAGGCAATTGAAATGTTTTCTAAAGCATCTGGTCTCAAATTAAATGTTTCCAAATGGTAAATATTGTGTTTACATGACACAAATGAAAATGCAATGGAGGGTATACAAGTTAAAATGTATTAATTATTTGGGTGTCTTATTATTATCTAAAAATCGATTAGTTAGAAACTTTCAGAATTTCTCTCCTAAGTTGCAAAACAGTATGACCATTTTTAATAACTGGCTACAGAGAGACCTATCTATGTTGGGTAGAATTCTCTTAACCAGAGCAGAAGACATGTCCCATTTTGTTTACCCTGCCCTTTCTTTATATGTTCCCGATTAAGAAATTAACAAAATATTTTAATTTAATTTGGAAAAATAAGCATCAGCATTTTAAAAAATAACTCCTTACTAACAAAAAAATCAGAAGGTGATTTGGATGTTTTAGATTTTGTTGACATAAACAATACATTCAAGTTAAATTGGCTGAGAAGATGCATGAGTGCTCTTGACTCCATATGGCATCTTATCTTCAATAAGTTTGGGGGCCTTCGTTTTCTGTTAAAATGTAATTACTCCCCAATGAAGCGCCCCATAAAATTATCAAAATTTCACCATCACTTTTAGAATGGAGACTCTGTTTGTACACAATTTTTATATATATCCAAAATGGCATAATTGGCACATCCATTATGTAATCGACTTGTTTGATAATCATGGGAATTTACTATCATATGAGGAATTTGTGGTTTTAAATTATTTCCTAATCCCTCATAAAGAATGCATATCCATAACTCCTGTTCTCCCCTCAGGTTTAATTAACCTAATGTGTGTTTCTCTTACCTTATTGTATCCCAAATAAGGTAAGAGAAACACACTTTAAAATTTAAATATTTATACATAAAATATATCCATCTAATTCTTACATTGCCAGATTCACTGACTTTTTTACTCTTATGCCTTTTCGACTTCTTTTTGGAATTTTGAAAGATTTCTTAGAACTTAAAAAAGTATTTAGATGATTTAAACAAAAAACTGTAAAAGTCTGCTTACAATAAAATATAAGATTTTTAGGTTAATGTTGATTATTCTTTTTTCTTCTTTTGTATGATTACTGTTTCTTCATATATAATTTTGTTATTATTTAGCTTGTAACTTTTTTTAACTCGAGACATTTACATGAGAAATGTCTCGTGTAAAATGTTTTTTTCAGTTTCCATTCGCTCAATTTATTTTACTCGAGTAAACAGGGCTTTTCATCCAACGTCATGGAAATGAATGGGAAAGGTGGGGGTTGATATGTGAATTAACTATGCGTAAAGTACTTGTGCTGTTTTTGAAGATTACTAGTGAACTTTGTGAAATTGTGGTATCTATGCGCAGAGAGCTTATTAGCATAACCTTGGTTCCCTGAAAGAGAATGACAACCATTACCGAATGGGAAAAGATCCTATCTGACCGTAGGTCACTGAGCATATTTGAAAAAGTTGCCCTATCAGGGCCCTGCTGTGCGGGGGGGAAGTCCCTCCCACCTTCTGTTGAAGAGGGACGTCCTCACAGTAGCACATCACCATTTTTGTTTTGAAACCAGAGGTCAGCTGGGGACACAACCTCAAAGGGTAATGGCTGCCATTCTCTTTCAGGGATCCAGGGTTATGGTAATAACCTAACGTTCCCTTTCAATTGAATGACAACCATTACTGAATGGGAAAGCTGTACCAAAGCTGTCGTTGCTCCAGATTACCGACAGTACACCCTCACGGCGATAGCCACAGAGCCGACATGACGCCTAAGGGCATGCCACCTGCAACACCCTAGAGCCCAGAGAGGTCTTGCTCGGTTTGCAACATCAAGGAGGTAAAAACGCACAAATGTCTGACTACCTGTCCATGTAGCAGCATTGCATAACTCATCTAAGGAGGCGCCATGAAGGAAAGCCCACAAAGTTGCCTGGCCCCTGATAGAATGGGCCATAATGTCCCCCAGTAACGGGGAGTCCATCTGTTCATACACCAAGCATATCGCATCTGTCACCCAGTGCCCTAGACGTTGCTTCGATAGGGCCTGACCTCTAGAGCCCGGAACCCATAGGAGACAAAGAGCTGGTTGGACTGTCTCCAGGACACCGATCTATCCAGATAACAGCGCAGAGCCCAATCTGGGCATAGTGTGTGCTGTCTACGGTCCTCCTCTGACTCGTGCGGGGGAGGTCTGAAAGTTTCCAGAACCATTGGTTGGTTAATATAGAATGAGGATACCACCTTTGACAAAAAGGATGGATTTGTTCTTAATGTTACCCGCGAGTCATTTCCCGTAAAAGCAATGCATGTGTCATCAATGGACAGCACATGAGGTTCACTTACTCATCTGGCAGACGTAATGGATATTAAAAATGCCACCTTCAGTGAAACAGGGCACAGTTCTGCTGACGCCATGTGCTCGAATGGGAGACCCATAAGGGCCCACAGTACCAGTTCTAGATTTCACTTGGGGACCATACTTTTCATGGGAGGATGAAGCCTCCTAGCCCCTTTAAGAAATTGCACTGCCAGGAAATGTGCCCCAGGGGACACCGAGTCACTCTTGTCATGGAACCCTGATATTGCTGCAAGGTATACCTTCAAAGTGGACGCTGATTTTCCTGCGTCAAACAAGTGTTTTAGGGAGGTTAATATCATCTCAGTAGGGCAGGTCACAGGATCGTGACCTTCGGTAAGGCACCAGTCTGTAGTGTAGACTGTAGTGTTTCTACTACTGCATCTGGCAAACCTCATCTGAATAGACGGCTCCGTTCAATGGTCAGACCCATTGTTGGAGCTGGGCTGGGTTTGGGTACCATAATAACCATTCTGCTTGGCTCAGGAGGTCCTTGTGCGGCGGGAGCTACCATGGCTGACCCGACAACATGTCACAGAGGAGAGCAAACCAGGGGCATCTCGGCTATCTGGGTGCAACCAGCAAAACCTGTGCTCTCTCCACCCTGATCTTCTCTAGTGTCAGGGGTAATAATAGTAGCAAAGGGAACGCATACATGAGCCCCTGTGGCCAGAGGTGAGCTAGCGCGTCTACTCCCAGGGGGGACCCCCGTCTCTCTCCACGGAGAACCATAGGGGGCAACGAGTGGACTCGGCAGTGGCAAAGAGGTTGACTCGTGCAGATCGAAACCTCTCCGAAATCTGTTTCATCACTTGAGGATGCAGTCTCTATTCTGAGCTGTCTGGAGCTCTTCTGGACAGGAGGTCTGCTGCTTTGTTGTCCACACCGGGGAGGTGAACCACCCTGATGGAACGCAAGTTTCTGTGCGTCCAGGTTAGGAGACTGTGCGCTGTGTTGTGAAGCCTTGGTGGTTTATGTAGGCTACCACCGTAGCAATGTCCATTGTTGCCTTGAAAGGCGAAGCGCAGATATTTTCTGCGCGCAGGAAGGATCGGGACTTGAAAGTAGGCATCTTGCAGGTTGTTTGATGTGAACCAGTTGCCCGGTTGGACGGACTGGATAATACTCTGTGCTGTCAACATGTTGAACTTCCTCTGTTTGAGGAACAAGTTGAGTGGCAGCCGGGGCCCCTCAAGGGCGATCTCCCTTAGGCTTTGGGGGGGGGGGGGGTCAGGTCTTTCTTAGGCCCCAGCCTTGGTCTCCAGCCGGAGAACCGGTTACCCCTGGCCTGCGGTGGTCCCCTGCCGCTGGCTCTGCCTCTGCCTGCTTATCTATTCTGGGGTGGAGGGTGGTGTTCAGGCCCTTTTGCCCCAGCAGGCTGAGACATTTAGTCGGCCCAAATGTCTGCGCCGGTGTAATGGGGGCATCCTGTAGCGCCACCTTCTCGGTCTCCATGACCTTGGCTTGCGTCCACCACAAATACCGGTGGGCGGCCACCATCGCTACCAGCAACCTCCGTGATGCCTGGCCTAACTTCCTCATTATGTCAGTCATCGCCTTTTCTATCGCCTGGCGCTCCCCCCTGTCTGCTTCTGTAGCCCTTTCCTGCAGCCTCTCTGCTAACTGGTTCTTGTAGAGCACCAGTATAGCCATGGCATTCGCTGCTCGGACTGACAGCGCTGCCGATGCATACGCCTTTTTAAGCATCGCATCCATTGTCCTGCAAGGCTTGGACGGACAGGTTGGGTCCTTATCCCCCTTGGCGAAGGTGGAACCTTTCACCAATACCGTGACCGTGTCCCCGATAGTGGGGAATGTGCCTAGGCCCGCTTCTTGGGCTCCTGCGGTGGGCAGCAGAGACTCTGCTGTTCTGGAGGGTGAGGGTGCAGATGCTGGGTTGCTCCAGGAGGAGCGCACCAATCCCAGGAAGTCCTGGCATAAAGGGAGGGCATGCTTGGGTGCCCTTTATGCTGGAGGAAGTAGTTCCCCTTTCCCTCCTGTTCTGCCGGCCATTGCGTTAGGGCACGGAACTCTTCCCTCTGTGACACATGTGGCGAGGGCGGTAAGGAGCCCCCCACCGCAGCCTGCCCGATGGAAGTGGCTGGGTCCGAGATGTCTGATCTGGATGCCATTAAGGACAGCTCGCTTGGTCTAGGAGGTCTAGGTAGTGGGGATGGGGAACAAGACTGTGGGGGCTAGGGCTGCCTGGTGGTAGGGGGCAGTATGTCCTGTGATTTTTTGTAGGGTCTCTAGCATGTTTTCCTGAGTCCTTATAGTCTCCGCTAGCTCAGCAAAGCGCCGCTCGGCCGAGCTTGGGCACCTCCGAGGAGACTCCGACAGGAATCGTCTGCGCCTGCGTGGGGAAGGGGAGCGGTGCCTGCGCAACGACCGTCTGTCTCCTGGTGAGCGTCCCCTCAAGCGCTACCGTTTCGGCATTGACCATCTCGCTTCCCCTGAGAGGTGTCTGCGCCTCTGTACCGGTGATGGGGAAGGGGAAGTTGACCCAGGTGAAGGTGTGCGGGAGAGCTCCCTGGTCACTGTAGCAGGGGTGGTCCTAGAGGACCTCTGCGGAGGGCCTTGGACCACTGACCTCATTCTTCCTTGGCTCGGGGAGAGAGACTCTGCTGGGGATAGGGCTGCTCTCCGGTGCTTAGTTCTTCTCGAGAACTTCCTACACGGAGAGCAGTCCAGCTCACCTGCCAGTGCTTTGGACACATATTCTGGCCCTAAGCATCTGGCGCAGGACCGGTGCTCGTCCTGCCTGGGCAGCTTCGCTGCGCACTGGTCACACTGGTGGAACCCAGCGGAGGACCCAGTCGACTGTACCGACATGGAGTCGCAGGCGAAGCTGCTGCGTTCGGTGCTGATAGTAGCGCGGTCGGTGCTCGGCTGTAGATGCTTTAAAGCGATTCACCGGTGCCGAATCAGTTGGTGCCAGGATTGGCGTCAAGGAGAGTGCTGTCAGTGCCGAGTCAATCGGCGCCGAGGTCGGTGCCGATGTGTAGTGCGTTCGGTGCTGGGCTGTAGACGATCCCGAAGCTATTCAGCAGTGTCGAATAAGTCGGTGCGGGGATCGGCGTCGAGAAGAGCGTGGTTGGTGCCCAGAGGTTGGTGCAAAGTCAGTTGGTGCCGAGGTCAGTGCTGATGTGTAGAGTGGTTGGTGCTGGGCTGTAGTCGGCTCCGAAGATGGTCAAGCAGTGCCGGGATCGGTGTCGAGGAGAGCGCTGTCAGTGCCGAGCAGTCGGTGCCGAGTGGACCTGTTCCAGTGTCAGTGCTGATAGAAGACATGGTAGGTGCCGGGCTATAGGTGGCGCCTAAGATGTTTGCACATGTGCCGAGTCAATCAGGGCCGAGTAAGCACTGTTTTTTTCAACCTCAAAAGTCAGCGGGAAAACCGTGGTTGATGCCGGGGTATGCAGCCGAATCAGCCGGTGTGGTCACCAAGGGCAAGCGCAGCCACGCTAGGAGAGCCCGAGGCTTGAGAGGAGCACTAGGCCCGAGCTGTTTTTTTTTTTTTTTCTGGTCACTGTGAACGAGACCCACAGGGTCTCCTTACAGAACCACAACAACTCCCAACATGGTATATCAAACTACACAAGGCTTCATGTAGTGAAAAAGAGTAATGGCCGCTTGCCAATCTCGTAAGAGGGGTCGAAACCAGCTCTAGTCAATAAACTGATGTGAGAATCAGGTGAGAGCACTCTTAGTAGTGCTCAAGAGTGTGATTTTACCATGGATGAAATAAATTTGGAGGTCGAAACCAACAAATCAGCCAAATTCGGTACAAGAAAGCACGAAGCAATCTGATCTGGCTCAGTGGAGTGAGAGAGAAAATGTCGATGTGCTACTGTGAGGACGTCCCTCTTCAACAGGAGGTGGGAGGGACTTCCCCCTCACAGCAGGGCCCTGATAGGGCAGTTGTTTTATACATGCTTAGTGATTGACGGTCAGAGAGGCTCTTTCCCATTTGGTAATGGTTGTCATTCAATTGAAAGGGAACTGGCACACGAGTGACTCTAAGCTGCTGTAATTATTCAAAATACCTTGTGTCTGGCTGGTTAACAATGTGTTTTACTACTCTTGCCCAAAATGTTTTTCAGATGTCCTTAGTAGTGAATACTGTTTCAACTAATGTATCTTACAACTCATTAATAAAAAATAAACTCTGAAAACCTTTCATTCAGACAATACAGCATATAGGGGATCAGGTGATTCTGCATATACTACCCTTTCTTAGAAACCCTATGTGTCCAGATGGCTGTCAGCTGTTGAGGAAGCATTCAACGCCATGCTTGGGCAAATACGGGTAGTGGGCACTTGAAAGGGAGGTGGCGGATACTGGTGAAACAGACTGGTGCAGCATTAATTTCTTCCCAAAGCCTGCTGTGAGACAGACAAGGAAAGTTACCAGTGTTGCCAAGTCTCACGAGGAAAAAAAATGCGACATTGCCTTTCAAAACAAGCAAACCCATATTCGAGTATAGGTGTTTATGCAAGTTCCAACCAGCGACTCTCAAAAACGAGCCCAATTCTGCTTATTATAAGCAGACTTGGCAACCGTGAAGGTTACCTCAGCCGTGCTGTCAGAGATTCTCTCTTTTAAGTTGTGTTGGATTTACTGTTGTGTCAAATATTAATGATGCAAACAAATAAAACACAGTCAATACGTTCATTTGCAATTTTATTTGGTCAGTTCTGAGAGAGCAACAACAACTTGTTGGAAGTTTGTTGAGCTGTTTTGGGCGATCGAGCTGGCTCATGACATCCATTTCATCAGCTATATTTACTAACGTGGAGGACAGACACACGTTGTGTTTGGACATAGCTGGGATCAAAAAAAAAAAGGATTTGAATTAATTTAGACATTTAAACAACAAGGGTATTCTCAAACAACTGCATTAATACTATAACACAGGCATAACACAGTTCATGGTAAGTGGTTTTATACAGAACTGTAAACCCACAAGAGATATACAACATGACAGACCAGACACAGCAAAACAGAATAATAAAAAAAAAAGCCGCCTGCATTATCATTAATGTGAATGGCACAACTACTAACCATAAAATCGCCCATCAGCCACTACTTTCTGCCGTCTTGTAATCCACTGTAACAACTGACCTGCTCCCTTGTAGTATTTATAGTTAAGAATAAACATGCTTATTAACATTTCCATGTGAAACTTGGCGTGGATTTTCCCGTGTGTTTCGTCATACACAAGTAAATGAGATTTACCCTATGCCTATCTTTGGCCGTTTTTTTTCAGCCACAAACTTGATTTACCCAAGTAATTTTACCAAATGTGGACGCGCATTGCCATTTCACATGTAAATTGACCAGCATGGAAACCCTATGAATCTGTATAAAGTTCCTTATTCTCACCCTCCCTAGCCGTCAACATCCAGACTTTAAGCCGCCCCTGGGATCCGTAGCAAACAGCTATTGGTTAGAAAGCTGAGTAAATTTATCATGTTTGAGTTTGTTGTAACTGCAATGGTTTTTGAGACTGGTGTGGCAGAACTGGGGGAGGAGTCAGGTGAAGCACCTGGCTCCAACTTGTTTAATGGGGGCCTTGCATAAAGGCAGGGGAAACCCCACAGTGAGGGCTGTTGTTGTGAAGGCATCCGTGAGGAGACCTTGTGTGTGACTGGGAAACGACTTGCTGTCAAGTAATGTTACGTTAGGATTAACCAGAAAGAAAAAAGTTTGGTGTTGCACTCCTGGGTGGAGTTAGGTTTTTGTTTTGTTTTGTTTGTTTATTTTATTGTATGAATAAAGTCCGCAAGTACGTGCTGAAAAAGAGAAATTCCTGTGTTGGGTCAGATAACTTGTCCGAGAACCAAACCCAAAGGCTTGGTTACACTAGATAAAGTAGGACTGTCAAACGAAAAATTAAAATGCTACACAACAGGTTTGAAATTACGTGTTGTTGAATTTGCTGAAATGCGTCAAAGCGCTGAAGTACGTGACTAGAGACAAAACAAAGACAAACTGAATATGGCAAGAGAAAAACGAGTTGATAGAATGTGTTTATGGCCCGATGTAGAAATGTGTTTGAATGGAGTACTTTAAATGACTTTAATACATACTGTAACTTGTTCTAGTATGTATTATGGTTCTGATTAACAAAGTGAATTTATTTTCACAGCTTGAAATGTAATGTAATTGCACTGCACCCTATGCAACACTAAGATGTGTTGTTTACTGGTTATTAGATGGTGCACTGTTTAGTTTATTGGGGTTTTTGCTTTTTTAATTTAATTGATGCAAGCAGTACTGTTTAATACTTTTTTTTTTTTTTTAAATTGAATTGATACAACAAATTTGTAAAAGCCAATGCAGCTGGAACTATTGTCTGTGGTACGGAAACAAACACACACAAGGTAAAGAAGCAATGGCAAAATACAGTGGGGCGGGAATAATATGCAGCATGCATACAGACAGGGAATACAGTACATAAACACAAATGCACGGATCATTACAATATCTATATTTAATGTGTTTTGACAGTGCATTTAAATTTACTTGAAAAACTGAATAGTTTCTAGCAGTTTAACTAAAAACGGAATAACATGTTGCAAACAGGGGTTATTTTAAAACTAAACCGGTGTATCTTTCTTTTTTTATCGGTGTTAGCATGCAGGAAAAAAAATCTATTGTAAAAAAGCTATTTTAACACAAAAACTGTGTTTTCCTATACTTAAAGTCTCAAAAAGATGGGGGGGAGCGACTTTTACACCCGTGCAACCTATAAAACGTTTTTTACAGTAATGAAGAAAATAGAGTAATTTACTTTAATGGAAATCTCAAACAGTAAAAAAGAGTATATAATGCTAAGTCTTAATATTCTGTCCGGACACTTGGCTTCTTTTCTCACACACTTACTAACACTCTCAATCCTCGTTGTTCTGCTTTAGCAGCTAGTTGAGCATACCGAAGTTTCTTCCTCTCATACGCCTCATCCACAGCATCCTCCCATGGCACTGTTAACTCTACCAGATCAACAAGGCGTGCTGATCCAGACCACAAGAAAATGTTTGGTCAAAGGTTAATGATGGCAATCTCAGGAGGAATATTATCTTTTGTGTGTACTGGTGGCAACTTACTGGTCATGTTAAGCTTGTCTTCCAATGCTAAGGCCAAACATCACAGCACCTGGTCATGACGCCAAGTAAACCCTCCTTGGCTAAGACCCACCTTACATCCTGGCAAAATATTGCAAGTGATGAACACAAAGGACATGAGGGATCCTCACCCACCCAGAGGTTTAGGTTCTGTGGTGATGGGAGAACATCATATGTTGATCTGATCAGGAAACTGATCCTGCTCTATTCCATTGTCCATAGGTCTTGCCAGCCGATCTTGCATTGTTCCATACTTGAGTCTGCCATTTCATCCATTCTCCCTGCTTGGCCTGGGAAACGGCCTTTACACACCTTATCCTCTCCTCCTGCTTTTGCATCTCGTTGACTACCAGCTTTCTCTGTTGAGCTGAGATTGCCTTGTGCCATGTAGGAGGAGCAGAACTGAGACCAAGACCCCCTCTTCCATGCTGAACTTGCCATAATATCACGATTCGAAGGGCAGCCTTTGCATCTTCCATGGTTTTCTTTGCCACCCACTTTCAGTTTTTAAAACAGGTGCTACCTCCTTTATGCATTTGTCACGTGAATCTACTAATGTAATTTCCAGTCGGACCTTGGCGCACTTAAACTCCTCGGTTAGAGCAGAGAATGGTAGCTGCAGTATTCCTTTACCATAAAGTCCCAACCATTTCCTGACATATGAAATGATTAAAGCTTCCAGCTTCTCAACTGTTGTTCACAGTCAGTGGTCACAGCAGTCTTGGCACTAGACCAAACTGAAAGCACCAGAGTTTCAGTTTGCCCAGTAAAGTGCTGCTGTCTGTATTCTTCAGTCCTTCCACTGCCACACAAACTGTGTCCTTTAGATCCTTGTCGTACCTAGGGATGTCACGGTATACTGGTTTTACGGTAAACCGCAGTATAAACTGCCATGGTTTTGAAACCGCAACTATTTTTCTATACCATGATTACTGAGTTCACACAGTTTAAGGTGATATGGGTGCGTTTTTTTATTCACCGTTTCTCCATTGGTGGGATATTTTTCTTTTTAATTTCTTAGAAGCCTTGGGTGGGTATCTCCAGCATCTTGTTTACCTTTGAAAACACAGAGCTGGATACTGCCGACCAGGGTAGCTAATCCTTGCCAGCCCCAATGGGGTCTCTTTCCTCCTGTCAGCTGTCTCTCCATGCTGACACAAGGTATTTCCCTTGTTGCCAGCTGCACTATTCACAGCAGTCACTGGACATTTCCAGACCTTCGTGATTTCCATTATATGAGAGTAGATTTTAAAACTTCATGCTGATTTTAACTAGGCTCTCGCCAAGATAAGCACCAACTAAGACGCAACTTTACAATAAACTAATGTGATCCATATGCATTCCATCCATTTGTGTTTCTTTCCACCTGATGATGTAGCTATCCTTCTGCCTGGTGTTGATGGCTGAAGTGTAATGCTGGCTCCAGGGATCAGCTTATATACAGTACAGCCTTGCTATAACAAACCTGTTTGGGTCCAAGTCTTTTGTTTGTTATATCGAGGGGTTTGTTATACTGAAAGGACAATCAAAATGAATGATAAACTGTTGGAGTAAGTTAATGAGATGAGATTGTGAATAAAAGTAAAATTACATGTACCTGTTCATCTCATGTATACAGTATTCTGCCTTTTTGCTTTATTCAATCTGTTAAATAATTAAAATCCCAAATTGAAGCTGAACTTTTATCCAAAATCAATCTAACATTAATCGTTTCAGAGTGCACCCAATCTTAATCCAGCATGCAAGAGTCCAAAACTGAGCTTTTATTCCAAATCAACTTGACGTGAAAAGTTTGACGCTAAAAATTCATCATATCCTCATTAGGGATGCACTGAATCCAGGATTTTTTGAGCAGGGTTCGGATTCGGCCGAATACTTAGGACTCGGTGAAACGAATCCGAATCCTATATCCGCCGAGATGCACATCCATTTTAATACATCCCTCCAATGTGTACGGTTCTTCTTTAAATAAGATATGAAACCGGTATTGAATATAACTGTTGTATTTAATAACAAGAACACCTTTGAAAATTACTTGTGGTGCAAATACGAAACACGTCACACAGCTGCTGAATGCAAACATACCCCCGTCTCTATTTGTATGGTAATTGTTTGCGGCCACATAGCTGGATCAGTGTAATCGGTTAAAGGCACTTCTTAAAACAGCTTGTGTTCTTCAGGCTGCTTTTCTTGTTACTGCAATGATACAGAACCCTCTTCATCACATTGTGATCCGATATATGATACTGGTTGTTGCTGTGTTGTGCCTGTTGCACTTTCTTGAAATCGGTCTTGTGAAGAGTCTGATTCCTTATCTTCATGAACCTGATCTTTTGTTGGTGCTGCCTGCATAGCTCCTTGTTGCCACATGGCTTCCATTTGTTTCTTTATTTTTTGTGATGGCCTGACTCTTGCAGCTGTCCAGTTGAGTGCAGGGCCCACTTAAGGGTGGGGGCCCTAGGCAGCTGCTTCGCTCGTCTTGCCTTTAGGCCGGCCCTGCCCTTCGGCATCAGGTCAACCGTATCAACTTGGGGTTCATTTACATCTTTAGAACCCCAAAATATTTAAGTTTTCTGCTTTGGGTTGTCTTGTAAATGTAGAAAATTCAATTTACCCGAAATAAATAAATCAGATAGTTTGATCATTGTATTTAAAAACAGGTCCGCAATGTATTTATTAGGCTACCGCATTAAGGTTTTTTAGTTTTTTTTTAAATTTCAAATAGTTTGACAATTGGGGCTACCTTGGAAAATAATTCCAACTAGTCTCGCTTTTACATGACGGGATGAAAACTAAATAAACATGGTCTGTGGATGGAATTGTAAACAGTTTTTTTTGGTTTTTTTATAGTTTTACGTAAGATTTATAATACAATACAGTATGTTCCTTCCTTAAAGCAAGTTAAATTTAATTTCCCTTCACACAGCCTTGCCTTCAGTTTCATACAATATTAATAAATACATTTGATGGTTTGATAATCTTATTTAAACGCATAGACCTACAATGTATTTATTACTGCATTAACGTTTATTTTTTATTTTTATTTATTTCCAAAGTAGCCTAATTTGACACATTTGTGGCTACCCTGAGAATAATTCAAGTAGAAAATAATGATAATGAATGAATAGTGATACAACTTTTAATCATTTCTATAACAATTTGAATCATATGTTTGTGTTACGCAAGAATTTATAGTTTAGTTCACGTAACTTGCCCATAAAATTTGACTAAATAAATAAATGAATGCAATATATATATATATATATATATATATATATATATATATATATATATATTCTCAAAAAAAAACTGTTGCTTCTTTCTTCTTTGCAAGATAATTAGAAGAAGAGCAAAAATGTATCAGATATACAAATTCATTTTATAGCCTGTGGGAGAACGGGAGCCTAACACCTGAAAAGTTTTTTTTTTTTTTTTTTTTTTTTTTTTAGGGTATATTTATTGTAAATAGTATTGTGTCTAAACTATGTTTATAAATAGTTGGTGGAGAACCTGACGCTATGCCTGGAGATCTTACCTGCTGTGTTTGGTCACGGGGAAAAGTAGCTGGTAATTGCCAGCTGCCAATCCCTAACCAGCCAACCAGTCAAGTATAAAAGGTTCCTGATTATACACATCAGGGCTGCTGAAAAGCCATTAGATTCAGACCACTGCTTCTGCAAGGCCATGGGCCAAAGGAGAAAAATCATCCACACTACCCAGACAAGGAAAACGAAACCTGTAAGCTGAGAACCTCTGAACACATGTGTTGTTCGGTGCCGAAGCTTGTTTTAGAAGCCGAAACTGCAGACAGCTGTATGTGTAACCGGGGTCAGGGTTTAATTGTATACCTAAGAATTAGTTCAGGGATTGTAGATCCCCAAAGTATAGTGAGGTGTACAAGCGGGACCTCTATTGTATTAGAGGAGTAGCGCTCGTGGTGTTCATGGCACATTTTATTTGTAGTTTTTGTACAGTGTTTTATTTGCTTTTTGTACATTCTAATGTATGTCCTCCGTAAGCTACCATCACTGGTAGTGTCAAGTGAGTTAACAGCAACCTCAGTCTCCTGCCTGTCCGCATCAGAGAATACCCACACACACCCTGTTTTCCACTGTTACACAGCCATTTAACACTGACATGTTGCTTGTTGTTTTACAGCTTGGTAGTTGGAATCCAGTCACTGGCCTGAATGGGACACTCACAGACAGGAAACTGGAAAACAACATGAGGGGAGTGGTGCTGCGTGTGGTGACAGTGCTGGTAAGAAGTCTGCTTTGGAAGAAGATTGTATTTCTGCTATCCAAGTGTTAACTGAGTCGTGGCTGTGTTGGTGAAGAAACACACAAACATAAATTGTGCACCAATGAAAGTTTTGTTTTAAAAAAAAAGTGTTTCAGTGGTTAAATACAAAAGTATTACCATACCCCAAACTGAATAATTCAGTGTTATGCTATTTGTTTGCTTAAGTACATGATGCTAACAAAATAATTCCAGTAAATCTTACTGGTATTATATATTTAGATATTCATATGTGAAAAATGCACCCCTTATGGTAAAATGTTTTATCTTGTAACGATAATTATTTGAAGCTGTTGGAGAAGAATATTTATCAGACACTCATTGCATGTATTTCAATGTTGTACTTCCGGTCTACTTCCTAAAGTGGCATGAAGGAATTAAGTGCTCAATAAGCAGTGACAGTGTCAGTGCTCACAAAGCATAAGTATTGGCCCACACAAACATGAGTGTCCGTGCACAGAGCGAACAGTGTCAATGCACTTAGAATATGGTGTTGTGTGCAATAGACAGTGTCAGTGCACAGAACAGACAGTGTTAATACATACAATATAATGTTAGTGCTCACAAAAATTGGTGTATGTACAAAATATGGACAGTGTCCATATACAGCGCGGACAGTCGAAGCACTTAGAATATAGTGTCAGTGCGCAATAGACAGCAGTGTACAGTACAGACAGTGTCAGAGCACATGAGACAGAGCGTACAGTATACAGACAGTGTTACACAGTAGCTACAGTCACTCGGTACTAGTAGTCTGCACTGGATTCAGTACCGCACTTGGTCAGCTCAGCACCGAACAGTAACCTCGGTCCAGGTATTGGTACCAGGAGCGGGGATGACAGTGTCACAGTGACTGTTAGTGGTGTATTAACAGATGAATCCCCTTTGTAAGACAACCACTGGCTAACTACCCAGTCAGTACAGACACAAGGTGAAGCAGCCTCCTTTTAAAACAAGCCTTTGTAAGAGTGTGCTGATAGCAGCACTAACAGCATCAAGCTGCTAAAGTAGGCATGCCCACAGTAGCTGCCTGGTTTTGTTTCAATCCTTACTCTGTAAAAGATGACATATTATAACAATATAGAAATAATATACACTATAATTTACACACAACCGGAACTTGAAGCGAAATGGCTGGACAATACTTTTTTTTTTTTTTTTTTTTTTTTTTAACTCCGAGGAGTAGAATATTGCACAATGGAAGGAGTGCTAATGATCCCAGGAAGGAATGGCACTTGAGCTGCAGGCTTCCCATGGGGCAATAGGCCACGGCGGGACTTCACCAGGACACAGCTGAAAACACAAGAAATGATGGAAATAAACCATTTTACTGCAGTGATTCAATGTATTAATTCAACATTTAAAAGGCAGTCCAAAAAAAAAAAATGCAAAAGAAAGGTAATTAGAAAGGTGATAATTTAATATCGGCGCTCTCTCAAGTATTCAGGATCAGCTTAACAGGAAAATGGCAATGTTACCAGGACGCGTAGCTGTCTTATGCTGCGGGGGCAGAGCAGCAGCTGCGTCACCCTGCTCTGACGAGAGTCTTTGGTATAAAGTTTTCAGGTTCAGGTGTCTTAAAGGGAAATACCCATTTGTAATGGTTAATATTCCCTACTTGAAAGGGAACAATAAATGCCAGTCTTTGCTGAGAAACGTGATGATTTTCATTTAACTAAACAAACAAAACACAGCTTATCTATATGTATTTGTACTCATTATATTAGATTGTAAGTTGGAAACGTGTATCATACGTTTATGCAAGCTTCAGTTTGTGGTGCTGAAAGAACAGCTCCACGTAAATGTAATCATTCATAGCGCAATGAAACTTGAGAGAAAATCTAAACTAAAATGGACTGATTGTAACAAATTAAGAAACAAATGAATATGAAGGCATATTAGACAGTCAGTCCAACCCTTGGAGTCCCCTCATCTGCGGATGGCCACCCCCATAACTGGAGACAACGGGTTATATACTTATTCAAAAATTGCAGCACATTGGGAGATGGAGTGACGTTAAATAATTAAACTAAATGTACAAAGTCTTAAATGTGCAAAATAGTATGAAAATAAATGAGTAGTGGGCTAAGGACCGTTCTAATTGCAATAGTACATTAGATGTGTTTGCATGATAAAGTTCAAATTCTATGGCCACTGTTTGAGTTGTAAGTGCAACACTTTATTATCACAAATGTAAGTACATTCAGTTCATTTACACAATAAAACATGCACATGACACAATTATTTAACTCTACTTGGATGAATGTGAAGTACATATTTTTTTTTCATTTTGATACATCCAACAGGTATTGATCCTCAACCCTTAATCATCATGTATTATTTATGAAGCACACGCTCTTAAGTATGTGCCATTTCTTGACCCATGGCAACACATGTGCAATTAATTAAAACTTTTAGTATTTAAAAGTTACTACCAGAATCACAGAAGGTAAAGTTTAATGAATGCCTTTATTGTCATGTTATCAACTTAATTAAAAAATGCAAAATTAAAGAAAATATTTTTATGCTTATAGTAACAAGACTTAGATTGGCAGGACACATTCTCGTGAATGAATAATCGGCCTCATGTAAAGTAAAATAAATCGGTTTGATCATTTTATTTAAAAGCATAGGTATGCAATGTATTTATTACATTTACATTCCATGTAAAGTCCTATCTCTTCTTCAGATTTCTCCTGTAGAATACCCCTGTACATTTCTCATTCATGTTGCCTTCTATTAGCATAAGCTCACCAAACTTAACATTTTCTGCTCCATGATTCATGGTGGGCTGCAGACACCCCTGTTTAAATTCTGTCTTTCTCCACATCATCACTCTCTCATCTAAGCCAAACAGATTAAATTTGGATTCATGTGACCAAATGACTTTGCTAAATAAAGCTTCTGGAAGTACTTTTTGGCAAAAGCTAATCATTTTTTCTAGTTGATTGCACTGATGAAATGCTTCTTACTAGCAACCCAACCATTAAATCCCTTCTCTTTCACTCAATTCTGACTGTTTGTGCTGACACCTTAACACCATATACTTCAACTAGCTCCTGCACAATATTTGAAGCCCTCGCTTTTCTGTTTCTGCCTTACATTTTTATATTTGTCAGTTTTTCATATATGTAAAACTAAAAAGTGGTATGTAATTCAATATGTTAACATTCTAACATGATTCAGTAGGTTTCATTCAACTTTATGAAGTAAGATGAGTTAATTATAGAGGGTGATGCAACACTTTTTTTTCCAACAGTGTATGCATATTTTGCGCGTGCTTAACTAAATAAATAACTTGCAAATCAAAGAAACAAATTAATTTGCTCCTTGGCATGACAGCTTTCATGGGGTGAAATAGCATTATTGTGCAAGTTTGTATGTAGGAGCTGTGAATTATTTGACATGGCTCTTTTCAATGATTATTTTTTTTGAGAAGTACTTGTATATCCACTAAGTGAGATGAGTCAGATTGAATCGTGGTGAGCTGATAGATCTAGGGACCTCAACCAAATCTGAGATATTTGCTTCCACGCTCAGCTTAACACTAATAAGTTATTGACCAACAGCAGGTGCAGAAGATTAAAAAGCACTAGTTTTAATGTTTATACAGATTAAAGTCAATAAGGAACTTGCAGAGTTCTCCTAGGCAATGACAAATCAGTATGGCATTTTCCAAGAAACAGTTCTGTTATTAATAAAGATGTATTGAATAAAATCTAAAAAGAAATGTGCATGCTTTTTATGGCTAAGCCTTCAGGAAAGATGAACCAAAACATAATCAATTTAATTAAATTACAGAAGTACCACCCATCCTGTATCCTGATATATATATATATATATATATATATATATATATATATATATATATATATATATATATATAATATATATTATTGTTCCTAGATTCCTGTACACGGCTATATTTTTCCAATCATGACTGAATTGATTTAATGTGCTGCAATGTACATAGGTGAACAGGAAATGCTGGTGCTGTCTCAGTCATCTAGACAAGCATGCTAAATACTAACAGTATGTTCGGAAATGCAAAGGACAATTTAAATGTATAAACCTGTCTGAATATAATATCTACTGGGGACTTGCTGTAATTCTAGGAATGCGATTCAGCCCACCACACTAGCCTAATTAGCTAACCAATGTTATATAGATGAAGCCCAACCTCCTCTAAATGTTCTGAAAGTCTTTTTCCCACTTCTCCCCCTCCTCCTTTGTAATGGTGTCATCCTTCTGGGCTGTTGATCGTCATTCGTAATGTGGCTTTGGCTGGCTTCTGACATAACCGTCGCCCCTCAACTGAGGGTGGCTCCTTCATGTCCAGAAGGCGAGATCCTGGGCCAAATAGTCGTTTCATCCTACTCTACATTTTATAATATATCTATCAATGCTGCTGCTATACATATAGATTTCTTCTTTGTATTATTTGAATTCAAAGCAGTTGAGATTCTGAAACACATAAATCTGCCCTTTTCTTAACAAATCATCTCTAACGTCAATTCAGTGATTATTGATAGAATGTGAAATTTTGACATAGCAATGGCATTACAACCAAATCAGTATTTCTTCAAAAACATTGTAATGGTTCTGCTGGAGTATATTTAGGGGTATTCCTTATATGCATGTGTGGAAGGGGTGTGGGTAATTCACTGACCAGGAGACAGACAGGTGTATTTGGAAACACCACACAGGTGCCCAGTTTTATTTTGGACCGGTTCTTATTTTTCTCCGGCAGAGGGCACTGTTGACCGTGGGCTGCCTATCAACGATGATAGACAGCACCACGGAAATACCACAGCTGGTACACGAACAGCAAATGCACTCGCAGGTGCTCAAAGAAATAATAATGAAAACAGAAGGCGAAAAGGACAAGGGAAAATAAAACAGTAATAAAACTACAAATAAAAGGTGCTGCACTCGGCAGCGTTATCCCGGTCGCCGCTACCCGCACGACCCGGATCACCGTCCTACTCTGTCGGCTATCTAGCCTGCTCTTTTACAATACGCCGGGGTCTGCCCAAGGGTTCCCCGCTCTCTCTCTTTCTCGCTGTGAGTTTATTTAATCCCGGCTGATTCCCGGTCCTGAATCAAAGCTTCCGCACTCTTGGTGCGTCTAAGTGGGCAGACCTGAGGAAACAACAGAGCGTTATTTTATAGGACCAACAATCACCCAAGACCCGCCTCCCAGCCATTCAGAGAGGGGGAAAGTCCACACACACCCTTTCCCACCTCCCCGTGTCATTGCCATGACTCACAGGCGGCTGTTGGGCGACTGCCGCCCTCTTCCTGCAGCCCGTGAACACACCAGCAGAGTCAGCACAGATCTCTCCCTGTTACAGCATGTTTTAATTCAACATTGGTAATTTCAAACTTTTATTTAAGGACATTTTTTATGCAAAAAAAGGTAGAGTAAAGAAATGTCTTCCACCTTTGACTTTACTTGAAGATTTTCTGACTGCACTGGGTCAGAATATTATGCATATTATATGTGATTTTTGGTCCCTGGAGTTTGCAAATGCACAAAATGAGTGCTGAAAGCTTTAAGTCTTTCTTTTATAAATTGACACTATGTGGAGCTCAGTTATGAGTATGTTCTCAGTGGTACAACCGATGCACACACAGTGGCATTGTTGGGTCTAAAGGTGCAGATATAAACAGTGTGGCCTCAGGAATTATAAATTAAAATTTTCCAACAAATATGACATTAACTCGTAAGTGTCCAGTGCGAAGTGTATGGAATTGGAAGAAAATAAACATATTCACGATTTCCCATACATCTTATATTCACTTATACTGTATTGTAGGGTGTCATGTTTGTTTTAATCAGGTGGAGGGGTAACATAACTGATCATTAGACGCAATCAAGAAAGAATGGGTGTAATAGATAATGTTTATATAGCACACACAACAACATTAGACTAGATGTACCACGGGGTATGAAAACAGCAGGTATTAAAAATCTCATTCACTCAAAATATATTAGAAATTCAGTGACCAGAATCTAGCCCAACAGCACAGTTTCTCCTCAGCGATAGGGCATTGATTTAGTGATCAGCGCCGTCTTATGTCATAAGGTAGGCCTAACAAGAAAGTTCACACTGTGAAATGGACAATTTGAGTTAAAGAGCAAAATTAACTTTTGCACGGGCCCCATTTTACACATGAAAATACTGGTTTATACACTTCACAGTGCTTGTACGTGCCCAATTAGTCCATGTGGTAAAAACACCAATAAAATGTGTGAATTTTTGCCTTAAACTGGCCTATATATATATATATATATATATATATATATATATATATATATATATATATATATATATATATATATATATATATGCAATACCATTTATAGCATAACCTCAGCTGTGACTGTTTGATCATACAGAAGCCATATTTTTGAGGTAACTACATTATTAAATGGTGCAGTGGTTAGTACTAGTTGCCATGTGAAATGACAGCTTTCAATTCACAGTTAGTTGCTACATGTTTTTCTGTCAAAAGGGATGGATTCTGTTTGGTTTCAATTGGGGACAAGGGTGTGTAGCTCTGTTTAGTGAAATCTGTTTGAGAGAAGTTGGGAGAACATTACAGCAGGTATGTTTACTATGAAAAGAATGGTGCACTGTTGTATTTTTACCATACCATATAAATGTTGGTTTACCTTGTTGTTTTAAAAGGATCAACACCTTTGTCTGTGTCGTGCAGGTGGGTCTCATTGTATTCAATTTAGTTTGTGCTATACTAATAATTCTAGAGTGACTAATTGTGGTAAAATGGTAAAGTGTAATAAAATTAAAAATACATTTGGAAAATGTATTTTTTTAATTACTGTTAACAATATAGCAAAGCAAAATAGTGCAATAGTCTTTTAAAAGCAGCTTAAGGTATTTCAAATAAATATTAATTACAATCAAGCACCACAAATCAGTTAATAATATTCCTTGTGTTCTTGTGATACTTTCACTGTTAATCAACTGTTTATTTTCACTGTGTGACAAACTATAGTTGTGCATCACAGGGAAGAGAAGGTACCATTTTGGCTTGTCAGAAGTCATTGTAAACAGTCAGTGTTTGCCCCTTTAACCATTTTGGGAATAAATATGCAATTCCTCTTTCTCTTTTACATGATTGTTTTTGTGTTGTTGCAGGAGGAGCCTTTTGTGATGGTGTCTGAAAATGTCCTGGGGAAACCAAACAAATACAGAGGCTTCTCTATTGATGTCCTGGATGCTTTGTCGAGTTACCTGGGGTTTAAATATGAAATCTACGTGGCCCCAGATCATAAATATGGAAGTCCACAGGCAGATGGGGCCTGGAATGGCCTGATAGGAGAGTTGGTTTTCAAGGTGAGCTAAATAGAAAATTATTTTAGTACATAATTGATGTTTTGCCAGTGCAGTTATAGGAAATATGTTGTGATGCATTACTTCTTCAATTAAAGTAAACCACACAATCATGTTCGTTCAATTTGCTTAATAGTTCATTCAGGCTAACTTCACTATAACAAACCCCCCTTTTTAACGATCCAAGCAGCAAAAAACTTTTTTTTCAATGGAAATTAGCCTTATCAGAATGATCACTTTTACAAAATCTACCTGGATAAGTCGATCTTGGTAGTGACTGACACTGAACTTTCTCCAGTGTGAATGTGTTATTCTCTCAGTGAAAACAAAGACCTTAGTTGGCTAATTCGAACACAATGCTGATTCATAGAGTCATAGATTCATATGTGACGTATGCAACCGTTGCCATCTTCACACAAACTGCAACCACGGCAACAGGCGTGAGGAGGTAACAAGATTGAAACAACATGCATTGAGAAAAGCTCGAAATATATGACGAAATCTACGCTGGATATGTTTTTAAAGGGAAAGGGCACGTAATTGTCAGTAATTGTCAGCATGTCAGTGTACTTTTTAAGACTGTGTGTGTGTGTGTGTATATATATAATAGCAAGAAACAATATATATATATATGCAAGTTGTTTCTTGCTATTTAAAAAATTAATTTAATTACATTTTCTGAAAAAAAAAAGAAAAAGAAACTGAATAGGGACCATTTTCCTCTATGCAAATGCACCTTTTTTTTGTGTCTTACTGATTACCACCTTGTTTGTTTCTTTTATGATAACCGTAGAGAGCTGATGTAGGGATTTCAGCTTTAACCATTACCCCAGACCGGGAAAATGTGGTTGACTTTACAACCCGCTACTTGGATTACTCCGTGGGGGTGCTGTTGAAGAAAGCTGAAAGGACAGTAGACATGTTTGCCTGCTTGGAACCCTTTGATCTCTCTCTGTGGGGCTGTATAGCTGGCACAGTCCTGCTGGTAGGAATATTGGTCTACCTACTGAACTGGTTCAACCCTCCTCGACTGCAGATGGGCTCAATGACATCCACCACTCTCTATAACTCCATGTGGTTTGTCTATGGCTCTTTTGTTCAACAAGGTAAGCTGACTTCTTATCAATCACGCACAAGCACAATATATACAGTTTGTAAAGTCCGCCTGAGGTCGCCAGCTGGAGCACCCGATTTATTATACACTGTAAATGAACATCAAATTTTCACAACCGTTTACACATAGTGATGTAATCATTAAGAGTTTGAATTTTATTCATAATATAATTTCTTTATTTCTTTATTTTTTATTTTTTTTTAAACAAACCTGCAAACTACCCAGCACTAAAGTCTTAGAGAAGGTGCAGGATTGTAACTTGTACAGGAACTTTATCCAAAAGTTGTAAAATAAAAAGAAAACAAAACCAGAAAGATAGATCTGAGGGTGCTCTGCTAGCTTTAGACATCTAAACAGAACTCCTCATTTCTGAGCCCAGGGCTTAAAATTAACTTTCCACTTACTAGCTACCATGGCTAGTGGATGGAAAATTCCACCGACCACACAGACATCGTTCCGGGGGGTGACAACGACAAAAGAAAATACAAAAACAAGCAACATTTATGAGTAGTCCCAACAGTGTCTGAAACAATCTGTCAATCTGTTTTAAGAGTGAAGATAAAGCTTCTGAGATGTGTTGGGCATCTGCCCTCTCCACAGACTGCATGCCCACAAACTGCACAGTCAGCAGCCCTTTCTGGCAGAATCATACATATCGGTTGAACCATCTGGCATCACTGACAGGAACTTTGCACCTTTTATTTTCTCTTGCAGCTGCCTTCTTTCTACCTCAGAAATGTAGTGCATAAATACTCTTGCTTATTTGTCATGCCTGTAGATTTAACCCGTTCTATTCATCAACACTATATTAAAAATAATTGAAATAATTAAAAAAAAAAATGCTATTTTCTATTGTCACACTGAGGATTTTTTAAGCATTAAATTACTATGTTTTTTCAAGTTTATAAACATTTCAGTTCAAGATTAAATTGATTCCAGTAAATAGTAAATTCACCAAATTTCATCGTTAATGATACAATTTTACTTTAGAGTACAACATTTAGTTAAAGGTCCTTTCACACCAACGTAACATTTTTTTTATTTTTTATTTTTTTAAGAATACTATACAATGCAAGCTTTCACACCGCATAGCTAAACAGACTGAAATAAACGGTGTTCCTATTTCTATGTGTGCGTCCGGTGTAAATGTACACATATACAAAATCTGTATGTGAAACCGTTTTTATTACTGTGTTCAAAATGAAACAGTATATACTTTTTTCAATAATAAGAATGAGACGTTTAAATTGGTTGTTTCTGAGTATCCTACAGAGATCCTGCCTCTTGCTTTAAACATAAAAACAAACAAAAACAGAGGCAGCACCGTGTCTAAGAAACAGGGCATCACAAAGACCAGAAACTGATAAACCTCCATTTTTATCTACAGTTTGCAGGAAATAAAGATGTTCAACGGCAATCTAAAGTGTTTAGTTTTAGAGAAAGTGAGTATTTACTTTCAACAGATACTTGGGTACATTAGCTACATTGTATGAAAAAAAAGTTTCAAGAAATGTAATTATTTTTTGAAGATGCAAGCCCACATTTTTTGTTTAAAAAAATAAATTAACAAGTGCTGTATGTATGTGAAGATCACAAGCGAGAGTTTACAGTGACATATGATCTGCTGGTGCAGCTACAATACAAATCTCATTCGTTGACCTACATAGCTACACTTAAATGCTGTGTGGATATGTCATCCTATATTGAAGAAAAAAAAAATCTTGTAGCGCAGTAATAATAATAATAATAATAAATAATAATAATAATAATAATAATAATAATAATAATAATAATAATAATAACAACATGTTGGACCTGCAGTCGCACTTTCAGTTGGAGATGACACATTGCCCCCTGTGGTACTTCCTCCACCGCTGCGGCGGTCCACTTGGCATCGACGCCCTAGCTTATGTATGGCCCAGAGCGCTCCTTTACGTGTTCCTGCCTCTGCCATTACTCCTGGCCTTTCTCGAAAAGGTCCAGTACGAGAAGCGTCAGTTCTTCTGGTGGCTCCCAGGTGGCCCAGGAGAATCTGTTTCTCAACCCTGTGCCAGCTATTGAACAGCCTGCCCTGGGATCTCCCCCTTCGCCGGTATCTCCCCAGCCAGGCGAAAGACACGCTTTGGCACCTGGAGCCAGGCAGGCTCCAGTTATGGGTCTGGCCCCTGAAAGGGACCGCTTGTCAGCCTTAGGGCTGTCGGACGCAGTTGTGGGTACACTGCAGAATGCTAGGGTGCATTCCACTAGGTCGCTGTACGCCTATAAGTGGAAATATTTCCAAGATTGGTGCAATACTGACGGTCATGATCCAATCTCTTGTCCCATGCCTGTCATCTTGCAGTTTCTGCAAGATCTGCTTGAGGCTGGTAGATCACCTTCTACATTGCTTGCCATGCCCCCGTTGACTCAGTGTCTCCGGGTGCGCATTTCCTGGCTGTCCGTTTTATTCGAGGCGCTCGACGGTACTCAATTTCCCATAACAATGTTTTGGTGGCCATCTTCTCTTTCAGGGAACCAGGTTTACGTTAGGTAAACTAACGTTATGACTGCTAGTTTCAAACTACTTTAGTATGCAAATCTACGAATCTCATTGTAATGTACTATTGTTTTTTCCTGATTTCAGATTGTTCCTGTTATTTTACACATGCCTCTCACTGGCGTAGATTCTACTAACTGTTCGTATTTGAAACTTCCTGTTTAAATGTTTGTGGGCTTTTAGTTACTTTAAAATATAGCACCTTAAAATATAAAATAAACCAATTTTTTAAAATGTATTTATTAATAGCCCATTTTAAATAAGAATGGCAATAAATGCATTTTGTTTTGATTTATTTTATATTTTAAGTTGCTTTATTTTAAATTTGACATTAATAATGGAAGGGAAACAAATTCTTGTCAATTATTAATTAATTATGTAGTGCATAGACAACTGAAACCAGTGCTTAATTTCTTTAAAAAATAGGTGCCGGGGCACAAGAAATGACAATAGTACCGTTCTTAAGAAGATTTTATAATCACGTATTCTATATGCAAAGTAGTAGTATGTGCAGAAAAATAAATTAAAGGCAAATGCAAGACAAATAAACAAACAAAAAAAGCTTTATGCCTTTATATGTTAGGGCAGAGGGGACAGTGCCACCTACTGTTTTGTTATGGTTTGGCATTTAAATAAAATAAAATGGTTTAAAATTAAATAAAAAGTTGACTCCAGAAGGCCGACATTGATTATTAAAAAAATAAATAAAAATGATACACGTACCCTACACAAACATTGGTTTGACCCATGGGCCGCACTCGAGTAATATCTATAGCTATAAATGTAAATGCAACAGAACCTGCAGTTCAGTGTTTCCCCTAGAAAATCACATAGGCCCGGAGGGGGGGTAAGTTTGCTGTTATTTCTCATGGCTTGGAGAAAAAACAGCCATGTCCTTCTGATTAATCAAATTTGAAAACACAATATACATTGTATAATCGTTAGTTACACAAAGCATTTCCTTTTAGAGTTACAAATCAATCAACCTGTTATTTATTTTTTAAAAGTTGTAAACATACCACGGTCAGTGTTGTACAGCCAGGGTCTGTACCTAGGGTCCTTTACCCGAGTCCTCATTCCATCCCGAGAGACGATGTTTACTGGGAGACTTGCTCCTTACAGTGGCAGACGCACATGCTGACCTAACAGATCCACTGCTGCGCTGCTCCTCTGAGCTGATAGCTCTGCAGCTGCTGCTTTTCTGCATGTCTTCAGCAGGGACAGTTTCAGAGAGTGACTTGCTTCAGTCTCCTCCCTCGTCAACCCTTGTACTTTTCTTCCCTTTCGAGGAGAAAAGGGACAGTATTTTTGACTGACCTTCGGCAGTCTGCTCTTTGGGTGACATTCTGAATTTGAAGGGTATGAAAGCAAGACAAGCAATAATTTCTTTCAGACCGTCGGGCCTAATTCCAATTAAATGTCAGTATGTAATAATTTTGATAAAATTGAATCATTTATCTCAGTGTATGTGATGTAGCTTCAACATTTCCCCAAATAATAGTAACTTAGCTAGCTAACTACTTCTTGGTGATGATGGTAGTAGAACCAAATTTGTCATGTTATGTAGGGGGTGGGGAGACGAGGAGGCGCAGGAGCCTTGCAGAGCCTGTTCTGCTAAATCAAACCTGAAAACTAACTTCACACACCCAATTATGATATTTTTTTTTCAAATTCTGTAGGCCCGGCAGCTGCCTTTTATGACCTAGCGGGCTGCCGGGCCTGTAGAATGGTAGGGGGAACCACTGCAGTTTGTGGTGATTGCAAAAAATATTTCTGTTTAGGATAGATATTTGTTAGCTTAGTTTGTTTTTATTCTCTATTAATTACATTATATTCATTAAAAAGGCAAGATAGAACCAGACTGTTATTATTGTTTTTTTATATATTTTTTTGAATAGGGGTAGTCCTGTCTGTACTTAGAATTTTGATTAAACAATGTTTTTGGTGCCAATAACATTGTTGAGATGGTTTGTTACCAATGTCACAATTTGAAGTTATACACATTGTGACAGGCTATAATTTGTGGTGTTTTTATCATTTTTACTGTTATTTTCATTATGATTTTCATTATTGTGATTGTGTTATTGTTTGTTTTGGATCGGCAGGGAGGGGGTTAAATTCCTCCCAGCCAAATACATGTGAGAATGTGGCTGGAGCCATAATTGACTAATTGTTAATTATTGATTAATTGGGCTCCAGCCACAAACTATAAAAGCCTGGAGAAATCATTTGTCTGGTTGGAGCGTAGTTAGGATTAGTGGTAGGAAAAGTGAAGCCTCTTGAACCACTGAACCCTCTGAACCATTTGCTTCATAAAAGATTCACTGAGCCAAATCACTTGAAGTACTTCGTGCTCCTTAGTGACATCTAAGTGATGTCATTAAACATACTTTAACTGAACAGGCTGCTATTGCCTGGATCTTGGCATTTAGAAATTATGATCTATTTATGATAGACACCTTAAAGCATGTTTTTTACAAGGTACGTCAGTGTCATTTGAGACTTACGAAATTAAGTTACATTTTATAATTTCTCTGTTATCTGGTATGTCAACCACACATGTGATTACCCAATAAAAAAGTCAGTCACTCATACACATTATCATACTTGAAATTTAAAAGTGTTATAGGTTACAAACGAAAACACAATAATTTTGCTTTAGACTTCTCTGCGAGACCTCGGGAGATGTACTCGGCTGGGAAATTTGTATTTATAATTTTATTTATAATTTTATATTACATTTTTATAAAAGTTTTATATTTGATATTTCACCAGTTAACCTGTTCCTCAGTGGTGCAACAAGTACGGTGTGTAATTATAGAGGCTTGTCAAGCACAGGATCGAATCCCTGCCACTGTGAGGAAGTGTGTGTGTAGAAAACTTATGTTAGATTTTAAAAAATAATAATTACATTTTCCAAAATGAAAAACTAAAAGAATCATATTTGCTGATATTTTTTTAAATAAAATATTTGAAAATAAATAAATAAATAAATAAAAATGCTTCCTTCCAGGAGTAATCCAGGCAATATTTCAATGAAGCATTGTATTGATTGTGGTTCAGTCAGATCACGTGATGTGTTACGGAACACTGTTTACTTCAGATGGTTTGAGATGGGTTACGTCATTTGTTTGCTTCACATGAAGCAGTATACTGTAATACAGTTTAACACAATACCACCAGATCTCGGTACAAATCAGTAATCATACAGTATACACAGTATTGTCCTCTTGATATATCTAGCAAGCCAGAAAAATACAAGTTATATCATGACGATCGTGACGATCCCCTCCCCCCGAATAAATGTTTTTAATAGATGTTAAAAACTATGGTACTATTGGTTGTGTGTTGGTAAAAAGCAACAAAATAGTCAGTGTACTCAAATTTGGTTCAGGTTTTTCAATGTTACTAATGGATACCACTAAATATGCAATGGTTATACATGCAAGTACACATACTGTATGTGTGGTTTAATTACCATTATATATCATAAATAATCCATATTTTACTGTAAAGGTTATGTATTTAATCACACCCAGATCAATGTAATGTAAAGCATTATTCAATCAGTACTAAACACATTTCTAATAAGATAGTTGAAATCCTTTAAGCAAATAATGACTGCATACTGGAAATTTTGTCTGATATTACATTTGCAGATTTGCTACCTTGGTAGATATTGACGGTTTTTGCATATTTATCACTTAGCACATTCACAAAAAAAAAAAAAGTTTTGTATTTAAAAAACATGTTTACTTAATGAAATGTGTCTGCTAAAACAGTATCTCGTTTACAGTAACTAGTTATGTCATCGACAATGTCACCGGAGCAACTTGGAGAACAACAAAGAAGAAGAATATTACAATATTTATCGTTCTTATATGGCCCTTCAATTTTAAGATATCAGTAATTGGAAAGTATTGCTAACTGCAGTACACTTTAACGATAGGCATTTGCTAACTCTTAGTTTTAAAACTCAGCTGTGGTTCATTAACATAACACATTGGAATGATCACAGTATCATATAGTAACTGTAGGACAGTATTGCATGTGTGAATACTTTAACAATAAAGCCAAAACTAAAACACTTTAAATTTAAAACTGGTTAATAGACTAGCAAGCACTGGCAAAATCAACTTTTTTATACAGTGCAGAACTAATTAATTTTAACATTAGGGATTAACATTAGTATCGACAATAACAATCCAAAGCAAATTTGCACCATTGTTACAGATTTTCTAAGTCTTACTGCAAGTGTCACTGCATCACTGTGTATTTTTGTGTTGAAGCAATGATCCCAAACTGTTTGACAGATTGTCAAACCTTTTACCTGTCATTCTAAAAATGTTTTACTCATCTCTTACCTGCATTGCATTTATCTGCGACAGAAGTATGAATCAGCACTAAAAAGGACAATACTTTGTGTTATCTAAACAGTGGGTTTGAATTAATTTGCACTTTTAAAAATACTAAATTATTTAAAGAAACAAAAGTATTATCTAATCAAACTTTATTGGTTCACAAGATATGTAATTGTTTTAATTCTATTTTAAAGAAGTGATGATGCCTTAGAGTTTGAACATGTTAAATCTGTTATTATCAAATTTTGTGCCACAATCACTAATATAGAGATCTAACCAGATCACATTTGAATGTATTTCTTTCAAGTTTGGTATATATGTTACTAATACACAGACTACATCCTTTGCAACACCTTCATCTTATCGTTTAAAGAAAACGTTTTATTTTACCTTCATCCACATAAAGTAGAAAGCTGCTGTGATTAGCTAACACAGCACTGTTCTAATCATAGTTATTTTTCATTTTTAAAGAAAAAATAAAACTGTAGACTCAAAACGAAACTTAAGCTGTGAACTCTGTCACATGAGGAGAGGCTTAACTTCAGGCAGTCGTAGTTCCGGGTAGGAGTACCGCATACATACACTGAATAGGTCATTGGAAAGCCCCGGGTCTGTAATTTTAAATAAGCCAGGTAGGTGGCTTTTACAGGGTCTGAGTAATACGTGTATAACCTTTGGTGTGCTGGCACATCAAAATTAATGGGGCTGAGTTTTAAGAGTTAAAGCGAAAGTCACCGCTTACAAAACAACACCTAGATAGACTTAATATCGTATTTGTTTTTTTTCAAAACTGTTTACTTATACAGCATTGTACTGAGTTTCTATAATGCTTAAAGGTAGCGGCCGAGAATCACGTACGAGAGAATAAAGTCTCGTGGCACTTAAAATATCCAGTACTACTTTATTAAAATACGGCTCATAGTGCTTTCGTCACTGACACCCACTTCCTTAGAGATTGTTGAGGCATTTCAGGCATTCTAAATTGGGTGAAAAATACAGCAGTTTGGTGCTGATTTGAACTGGGCTCTTGCGAAGATAAGCACCAAATAAGCTTTACAGTAAACTAATGTGATCCATCTGCATCTCCATCCATTTGCGTTTCTTAGCCTTCTGCCTGGTGTTGATGGCTGAAGTGTAATGCTGGCTCCAGGGTTCAGCTTATTTTGCTCCCCAAGTGCATCAGCACACACAACAGCTGCGATGCTGGCTCCAGGGATCAACCCAGTGCGGTCTCCCCAGCGCATCAGCATGACAACCATCTGGATTGAGCTAAGTAGGGTACATCTCTGGGGTCTTCAAGAGGGCACCTACCATCCTCAGTGTTTCGTTTACTAGCCCACGACACCTCAAGAGGGCTCAACAGTGATTCTGGCGTCCCAGCATCACTCCCCTCCATCCCCCACTCAGCTCAGCCCAGCTTAGTTACCTGTACATCAGCGTTGCTTTCTTTCTATTGTGCTTGAGATCCCCATCCATAATCTTTCTGTGTCAACCACAGCAAGTTGCTGCTCCTTTCTGCTGCTTCAGATAAGTTCTTCACTGTGTGATGCAACTCTTGGCCACTGAACCCTACTCTGAGAAACCAGGTTATAGAGTGTGCCACAAATCCTTGACAACTGTAGGCTACCAGGAGTCCTTAACAAACCTCATATTTATTTTCTATTATATTCATAGTTCTTTTGATAGATTTGAAAACACAGAATAATGGAATGGTGAATATTATTTTGTAAGAAATATAACATTTGTTATGGATAAAACCCTATATTTATATTTCAATATTAAGCACACAATGCAGGTGCTGTCCTTTACATTAAGAAATGAATATTCACTAAATGTTTGTATATTACCAAGATAGTGGGGTGTTGCCTAGAATATTGAGGTATTAATATTACATTTTATGTCTTTAAATATGCCCCACAGGAAGATCTATTGTTTAGCAGAGTAAACACATTTGTACAAGTAGGATACATGCCAATTACGTATACATCAGTGTTGGTGTTTATGTTGTTTTTTTAACATCATTCACTTGCATTTAATAAGAAGTGGTTGGCTAATTTAAAATAATATTGAAGGTAGGAATAGTTGTGGTAATGATCTTTTGAAAGGAAACATAATTACTGGTATTCTGTGGTTGAGTTAGTTTAAAAAAAATTTAAAAAATCATTAAAGATAAAAATTGATATAAAATTGTGTGCCAGTAATTTAAATACATGCTGTATTCCTTTTGTTCTTCCATATTTGTTTAAATTTAAGAATGTATCTCTCAGTGCTTTTTTAGCGATTTTTTCAGTGTAGCAGTTGTCAGCTCTACTAGTCAAGTATCCCAGCACAGGGGAAGCCTGTTTTGTATTCCTAGTTCAGTAATCAGTCGTGTATCCGACTGTGGTGGGACCAGAGGAAGGGCAGATATGTAAAAAGGCAGATCAATGAATCCTGTTTTAAATACCATTATACACAGCTGTAGCAATGACTGTATTCACACAATTATTATTATTTTGAGATTCAGCTTTTATTACGGAGCTTCCCAAAGTCTCTTGTTTAGAAAGATGCAGGGTATTAATGCTTGTGACAGAGTAGCCGTCACTGCTGAGTAAACAGGCAGGAGATCGAGACGGAGTTTGAAGTTAATACGCCCCACAGGCAAACAGGATTTATTTAGATATCAACACACTGAACAGATCACGTGAAACTACCAGCAATGATAATGCACGGAGCACATACAACACAGTGTAGAGAAACATTGGTAGGATCTACAATCTCTGAAGTAATATTCTCTGTTCACTAATAAACTGACACTGCTGTAGAGATTGATCATGGCAGATAAACGGTTAGGGCGAATACTCGACAGATTACTGTACGTAAAATTGCCCAGGTTTGTCAAGTATGTTCTAAAATGTAAAAATGCATCTGAAAGACTCAAAGTTATGCTTGTCCCTATTCAGATATACTGAAAATTGACAATAAATGTCAATGTCTGTTAAATGATTGTCATGTTTAAAATGGATACAATAATAGGCAAAACCAGCTATACAAATATTGAAATATGACGCAGTGTTGAAGTCTATGCGATATGCAGTTTTGTTAACCTACCCCACATTGCACTCTAGAGAGTGTTATCTGACTAGTAATTGGTTTGTAATAGATTACAGTGCATGAGGAAGTCAGTTTAGTTTGAGGAAACAAAGACACAAGCTGCAAAGATCAGAAATATTTCTGCTAAAGATACCAGTATAAGAAGGGGGTTGTTGTTTTTAAATGTATGTATGATTTATGTTGTTTTGTTTGATAATTCACTGATGGTGTGTTTATTCAATTTGTGAAATAATACTTCTACCACAGTGTGGTGTATTAACTGAGACAGACGATCTGTTCACGAACACACCGGTTTATTTCCAGCCTTGCAAAGCCACTACCTAGGGGAGCTACTGTATAGCCTAATCATAGGCATAATTTGATTCACACTGGGGGAAGAGAATGTATGTTTTGCAATGTATGTGTGCATGCTAGGCTCTTGGAACTCACTGTTGCCGTAGTTCTATTAGAAATAGTATTTAGGAAAGTATATAAAAATATATATATTTTTTGTGTTTCTAGCATGAGAACTGTCACCACCGTCACTGTTAAATAAACTATGCATGGGGAAAAATTTAGTATATTGAGTTATTAATTTACGATACGCCCCCTCATATGTGCGTGCAAGGTTCTTGGTTTTACCACTCAATCAGTCGGCTTTTCACTCCATTTTACGGAAGAGAATGATGCTAGGAGGGTTGTTTTATGTTTTCACCTTGCCACAGTTACTTAAACCATTAGTATTGGGTGATACAACCAGTTGGTCTTTTTGTCCCGAATGTAGGTTTTGTTTTGGCCGTTTCAACAACATTGTCCCTGCAGTCTGTTTGCAAAGTATCAAATTTCACTGAGTGTGCGCAGAATTAGTTCACAGTTTTTTGGATTTTTCACATTGATTGATTTGAGTGAAAAAGACAACCAATTCTTCACAAAAAATGTTTATTTGAACAAATTCTTTCCAGTATTCAAATTTTTTATTTTAGCTTTTTTCTTCACATATTTTTTAGAAAACAAAGCCAAAACAAAATCTCACAAAATCTCAACGCGTTTCGACAAAGACTCATGAGTAGACTTAATATGATATAGACATATATACTATATACACTCAGTTTTCCACAGGTGATCAACCCTTTGCGGTCCATTTGTTTAGTGCCTGTCAGGCACATCAGGTCCAATTTATTTTCACACGTGCTGTTTATTTTACATGCACTGTTTAAAAGTAATTTTATTAAAAGTAAAACAGGTTTAAAAGGCACTGCATATCAACAGGACACCCAGTAATGCATCTCCAGCCCCCCCCCCCCCTCCCTCGTTCGCTGTGTTTATCACATACCTCTTCATAGTCGTGCATACTGACAAATCATTTCCTGATAACTTGTTTTAGCACCAAACTCCTCAATAATCCGATCCAAGACATTATTTTATTACTATAACATCTAAAAAAGCTTGGCATATTGGCAAAGTCTGTCATATTTTTGGAGTGCCGGATGCGGAAGCAGCAATCTTGTTTGTTTATGTCTGTGTTATATCTATGGTGTGTATTGCTCAGATCCGCCCCCTTTTTTTGGAGGGGGGGGGGGGTCTCTCGGCTCCTATCGCTATCACTCAGCGAATGAAAGGTTTTCTCTGCTTTTTCCAGAGAAAAAACGACTAGAGACTTGTGCTTGACGTCTTTTTATTGATGTCGGACGGGAAAGGGGAAATGTTGGACCTGGTCCAAGGGTTAATCACCTTTACGTCGCAAACCTTCTATTGACAATTAGAACAATCAAAAACAACTGAAAATAATAATAAGTAATTAGGTACAGAGTCGAAAACAAAAAGCAAAAGACTATTCTTTTTATGTTATTTTTAAACACTCAATCTGTGTGTCAACACAACAAGAATTAGCTTACAGGTAAATTATCCTTTAACATCTTAGGCTGGAAACTGAATGCCGAAGAAGAATATTTCTGTTAGTTGTTTTTCTGTAAATCGTCATGTTAAAATCCAAACCACTTTTAGATATTTTAGTGTCCAATAAATTGATCTCTGCATTGCTATGTTCAAGGGTGAATTTCAAATGGAAACTCCATTGATTGTCCCTTTCCATATCAAAAACACATCATCGATATACCTGTACCAGATCAATATACCTGTACCAGATCAATATACCTGTACCAGATCGATATGCCTGTACCAGATCAGTATACCTGTACCAGATTGATATGCCTGTACCAGATCAATATACCTGTACCAGATCGATATGCCTGTACCAGATCAATATACCTATACCAGATCAATATACCTGTACCAGATCGATATGCCTGTACCAGATCAATATACCTGTACCAGATCGATATGCCTGTACCAGATCAATATACCTGTACCAGATCGATATACCTGTACCAGATCGATATGCCTGTACCAGATCAATATACCTGTACCAGATCGATATGCCTGTACCAGATCAATATACCTGTACAAGATCAACATTTTAGAAAATAAATTAAACACAAACTGATTCTCAAAATTACCACCATATAATTTGCAATGTAAGGAGCCATTGTACAACCCATAGCTGTTCCCTTGATTTGTAGATAAAAATGAATCCTCAAAACAAAATGAATTATTCTTTAAAACTAAATCAGCCAATTGAACTATAAACTCAGAAGGTGGTGTTTTGGGCCCTGGATGTAATTCTAAAGTCTGAAAAATAACATCAGTATCTTCATCATGTGGGATATTTGTATAAAATAACTCAATATCTAATGTGACTAGCCAGTGTTCAGAAATAGGAATCTCAACATCTTGTAACTTAGTAATTAAATCAGAATAGTCTCGAATATAAGATTGCAATTAACAAACATGTGATTTTAAGAAAAAAATCTACATATTGAGATAATGGCTCCAAAAGTGATTCATTGCCTATTACAATAGAACGACCTGGGGGTTTATTAAACGTTTATGTATTTTTGGTAAACTGTATAAGACTGGAATGACCGGATTAGTTTTTAACAGGAATGAGTGTTCTCGATTACAAATGTAATTATTACTTTTTCCGTCATTCAAAACCAAGTTGGTCAATTTCTGAATTTTTTCTGTTGGATTAGCCAATAGTTTTTTGTAAAAACTGGTGTCATGGTGTCTAATAATTTCATTCCGATAGTCTGTGTAGTTTTGAATAACAATTGCACCTCCCTTGTCTGTGGATTTAATAATTATTGACTTGTCTGATGTTAAATCACTTAAAGCCCTCTTCTCAACAGCAGAAATGTTAGAAGTAACATAAACCTTTTTTTTTTTTTAAATAGCAAAGACGAACATCATTTGGTGATTGCGCTGAAAGCAACTTAAAAGTATAGATGTACAGATGCGCTGATCTCCACTTCAAGCTATGTACAGTGTCCAAAATGATTTAAGCCCCATTTAAAAAAATAACAATAAATGACTTGTTGATTCAAAACTAACATTAAACTGTATTTTGTTGAACATTTTACAACTAAACACAAACATATATACATTCCACTCTATCTTAAGCTATTTCTGGTTATATTTTTGAGTTAAAGCTCAGCATCGTTAGTTGGTTCACTTGTTCCTCTTTCATGGATTGCCTCTGCAGAGTAAAAACTTGCTCATATGCCAGAACGCTTCACTCGGCATCCACAGACTCATGACAACAGACAAATATTGCTTGGCCAGTTTCTCAAGGTTAGGAAAGCATGGTTCTGTAGACCTCCACAAAGAAGTCAGTAAAAGGTAACTGCTGCATTCCTTTTGTATGAAACCAGTAGCCTTCTAATTCAGTTTTGCAGGTCCTGTAGAAACCAGATGTGGAATGCAGGGGGAGGGCATCCAAATGTAACGTTCGTACATACTTGCTGCTTTAAGGAACTGGTGTGCTGGCTGGGTGAAACAGGGTTTTCTTTCACTGAGATCGAGGTTGTAGTAGCGTGTACGTGTATCTGCAACTTCAGTAAAAGTTTAAATACATTTGCTTTGAATCCCCACATCACCGCTGTGTCGCTCACCTTTATGATTGAGTGCTTGGTAAGTGTTAATTAAGTCAAAAACGTAATTGTACTCTCGATGAACACAAATCTAACTGCTTTAAAACCATTTAATTAAATAAGAAAGCTCTTTGTCGCACCTTGTGATTTAAGTCGAGTTGCATCAATAAAATGTCCCATTTGTCCAACAGACATTTCAGCTTCTTTAACACTTCTGTGTTTGGTGTAATTTCCATTTCATCCTCCACAATACTCAAGTAAAATATTAGGTACTGTGAGTAGTGTTCATTGGCAGCATACCAACTTCCCCATGTAATCTCAAGTTGTGCAGGTGGCAATTTTACAGGAAGATTCAAACCCCCAGCCTAGACTACGCTTTGCAGGTTCTCTTTAAAATGCAGTTTTCTGCTAGTGCTTGAAAACTTTTTTGCCTGTTGCTATTAACTTGTCAACTTTTGGGAAATTGGTCCTACAGATGTCACTAGCAAGGGATAATGTGTGAGCATTGCACGTAAGATGAACAGAGTTTGTCAGTAGTCCCTTCAGCACTTGATTGACCACTTGTGACATATAATCAAAACCAACCTCAAAGTTATTCAATCACTTTACAATAGCTTGTAAAACGGTGTTGTAATTAACATCCGGTAGGTAAAGTGTATCAGCAAGACAGCTTTCAGTTGTGAGTCAAATGCGTGTCACCATTCAGCCTTCTAAAACAAATAAAATATGTAATACATACTGATCTACAACGAGGCAGTCTTCCCAGCGACAGCGAGTGGAAGCGACAGCGAGTGGGAGAAGTACAGCGTGGAAAAGTACAGAGCAGTTTCGAAGCAGAAAGGAGAAATTGCATCTTGAATTGCTTTAATCAGAAAACAGAGGACATTGGGGAAACACAGCCGCGTGTGTTTTTCTGATAACAAACAAGCTGAAACTCGGAGCAGCTGATTCAAATTCAGCGCCGTTTTTGAGACACGGGCGAGGGGAGGAGCCGACAGCACAGCAGAACAACGCAGTTAAACGAGGCAGTCTTCCCAGCGACAGCGAGTGGAAGCGACAGCGAGTGGGAGAAGTACAGCGTGGAAAAGTACAGAGCAGTTTCGAAGCAGAAAGGAGAAATTGCATCTTGAATTGCTTTAATCAGAAAACAGAGGACATTGGGGAAACACAGCCGCGTGTGTTTTTCTGATAACAAACAAGCTGAAACTCGGAGCAGCTGATTCAAATTCAGCGCCGTTTTGAGACACGGGCGAGGGGAGGAGCCGACAGCACAGCAGAACAACGCAGTTAAACGAGGCAGTCTTCCCAGCGACAGCGAGTGGAAGCGACAGCGAGTGGGAGAAGTACAGCGTGGAAAAGTACAGAGCAGTTTCGAAGCAGAAAGGAGAAATTGCATCTTGAATTGCTTTAATCAGAAAACAGAGGACATTGGGGAAACACAGCCGCGTGTGTTTTTCTGATAACAAACAAGCTGAAACTCGGAGCAGCTGATTCAAATTCAGCGCCGTTTTGAGACACGGGCGAGGGGAGGAGCCGACAGCACAGCAGAACAACGCAGTTAAACGAGGCAGTCTTCCCAGCGACAGCGAGTGGAAGCGACAGCGAGTGGGAGAAGTACAGCGTGGAAAAGTACAGAGCAGTTTCGAAGCAGAAAGGAGAAATTGCATCTTGAATTGCTTTAATCAGAAAACAGAGGACATTGGGGAAACACAGCCGCGTGTGTTTTTCTGATAACAAACAAGCTGAAACTCGGAGCAGCTGATTCAAATTCAGCGCCGTTTTGAGACACGGGCGAGGGGAGGAGCCGACAGCACAGCAGAACAACGCAGTTAAACGAGGCAGTCTTCCCAGCGACAGCGAGTGGAAGCGACAGCGAGTGGGAGAAGTACAGCGTGGAAAAGTACAGAGCAGTTTCGAAGCAGAAAGGAGAAATTGCATCTTGAATTGCTTTAATCAGAAAACAGAGGACATTGGGGAAACACAGCCGCGTGTGTTTTTCTGATAACAAACAAGCTGAAACTCGGAGCAGCTGATTCAAATTCAGCGCCGTTTTGAGACACGGGCGAGGGGAGGAGCCAACAGCACAGCAGAACAACGCAGTTAAACGAGGCAGTCTTCCCAGCGACAGCGAGTGGAAGCGACAGCGAGTGGGAGAAGTACAGCGTGGAAAAGTACAGAGCAGTTTCGAAGCAGAAAGGAGAAATTGCATCTTGAATTGCTTTAATCAGAAAACAGAGGACATTGGGGAAACACAGCAACAGCCGCGTGTGTTTTTCTGATAACAAACAAGCTGAAACTCGGAGCAGCTGATTCAAATTCAGCGCCGTTCTGAGACACGGGCGAGGGGAGGAGCCGACAGCACAGCAGAACAACGCAGTTAAACGAGGCAGTCTTCCCAGCGACAGCGAGTGGAAGCGACAGCGAGTGGGAGAAGTACAGCGTGGAAAAGTACAGAGCAGTTTCGAAGCAGAAAGGAGAAATTGCATCTTGAATTGCTTTAATCAGAAAACAGAGGACATTGGGGAAACACAGCCGCGTGTGTTTTTCTGATAACAAACAAGCTGAAACTCGGAGCAGCTGATTCAAATTCAGCGCCGTTTTGAGACACGGGCGAGGGGAGGAGCCGACAGCACAGCAGAACAACGCAGTTAAACGAGGCAGTCTTCCCAGCGACAGCGAGTGGAAGCGACAGCGAGTGGGAGAAGTACAGCGTGGAAAAGTACAGAGCAGTTTCGAAGCAGAAAGGAGAAATTGCATCTTGAATTGCTTTAATCAGAAAACAGAGGACATTGGGGAAACACAGCAGCCGCGTGTGTTTTTCTGATAACAAACAAGCTGAAACTCGGAGCAGCTGATTCAAATTCAGCGCCGTTTTTGAGACACGGGCGAGGGGAGGAGCCGACAGCACAGCAGAACAACGCAGTTAAACGAGGCAGTCTTCCCAGCGACAGCGAGTGGAAGCGACAGCGAGTGGGAGAAGTACAGGCGTGGAAAAGTACAGAGCAGTTTCGAAGCAGTTTGAAAGCAGGTTGACGGCTGCAGAAGAAACTAAACTTCAAAAAAAAAAAAACCCTCAACATGGTCTTCAAGCCAGTAATCTGTGAAACCTGCTTGATGTGGGAAATCCGAGAAAACCCAGCGGAGCTAAACCAAGTGTGCGTAAAGTGCCGCGCGATCCAGGATTTGCATAAACTAGTAAGCATGCTAGAAATGGAGCTGGAGGAAGTGAGACAGCAACAGGATCTTGAGGAACTGGCACACCCACAATTCATGGAAGTCTGCATCACCCCTAACAGACTGAAAGCCACCAGGGAGATAGAAGGTCAGAACAGCTGGGTTCAGGTAGGCAGAAGCAGGGAAAAAAAGAAACTTCGTCAAACACAACCACCAGAAATCAAAACAACCAACAGATTTGAGTCACTTCAGAATGGTGATGAGCAGAACCAACAACAAGAGAATGAAAGGAACAACATCCAGGACCCTATTGACAGTGGTGACCAGACAGCAAAAAGAAGGGAGGTCATGATTGTTGGGGACTCCATATTGAGAAACACAGCAAGTTCAGTTCGCAGTTTGGACCCCCTTACTACAACAGTGTGCTGCCTTCCGGGAGCCTCGGTCAAGCACATCACTGAGAACGTGGACAGGCTCCTAGAACGAACAGGAGACGACCCGGTAGTAGTCGTCCACATCGGTACAAACAACATTGGAAGAGACAGACCAAAATCCCTGCAAAACAAATTCAGAGAGCTAGGAAGGAAATTAAAAGAGAAAACCAAAACTGTGGTATTTTCTGGTATACTACCCGCACCTTGCAAAGGACCATATGGACAGCTGGAAATAATAAATCAAAACGAATGGTTGAAGACGTGGTGCACACGGGAAGGCTTCACCTATCTTGATCATTGGACCACTTTCTACAACGAGGACTATCTGTATAGACGGGATGGACTGCATTTAAATAACAAGGGAACTAGTCTACTTGGAGAAAAGATCCTCGAGCAGGTTCGGAAGCATTTAAACTAGAAAGGAAGGGGGGAGAAATGAACAAAAAAACAGAAGGGAGACCGCATCAAAACAAGAACAACAACTCAGGTAAGACAACCATTAAATGTATTTATCTAAATGCTAGAAGTATCAGAAACAAAATTCTAGAACTTGAAGCTACTGCACTAACAGGTAACTATGATGTGATAGGTGTTACAGAAACTTGGTTATCTGAGAGTGATGGGGACGAATATAATATTTGTGGGTATACACTGTATAGGAAAGACAGGCAGGACAGAAGAGGAGGAGGGGTAGCGCTATACATAAGAAACAGTCTTGAAGCCCAGGTGTTAAACCTGGACAAAGAAAATAAAACCGAATCAATATGGGTCAGAATAACAGACAAAAATTCAAAAGGCATAATAATAGGAGCATGCTATAGACCGCCAGATTCAGACGGTGAGCACAATAATCTGTTATACAATGACATTAGAAATGTGTGTAGCAAAGGAGAAGCCATACTAATGGGGGATTTCAACTTCCCCCAAATAAAATGGGAAAACCCGGTGGGTAGCGCGAAGGATGAAATAGAAATGGTGGAAATGACAAATGACTGCTTCCTAACACAATTTGTCAAGGCACCGACTAGAGGGGAGGCATGCCTTGATTTAGTCTTTTCAAATAACGAAGATAGAATAACTAAAACAGAGGTCAGAGAACCACTGGCAAACTCAGACCACAACATGGTCTCATTTGAAGTGTTTTTTAAATCCCCAAAAGTAAAGACTAAAGCTAAGGTTTACAATTTTAGAAAAGCAAACTATGAAGGTATGAAACAGAGACTAACAGAAGTAGATTGGAGTAAAATAGAGAAAACACCCACAGAAGAAGGATGGTTGTTCTTCAAAAATGTAGTACTAGAGGCGCAAAACAATTATATCCCTAAAGTAGACAAATCTAAATGTAAAACTAAATTGCCAAAATGGTTTAATAGATCAATTAAAAAAAATATTCAGCGAAAAAAGGCACTTTACAGAGCATTAAAAAAGGACCAAAAAGAAAGTACACAGAAAGAGTACACAGAACTGCAAATGCAAGTCAAAAAGGAAGTTAGAAAGGCCAAGAGAGAAATAGAAATGAACATTGCTAAAGAAGCTAAAACCAATTCCAAAATGTTTTTCCAATATTACAACAGCAAGAGAACATTCAAAGAGGAGATTAAATGTTTAAGAGATACAAATGGCAAAATCATAGAGGAAGAAAAAAAAATAGCAAATATGTTAAATGATTACTTTTCACAAGTTTTTACAAAGGAAGATACTGACAACATGCCCCACATGTCATCCAGTTCCTATCCAGTTTTAAATAACTTTAGCATAACTGAGGCAGAAGTGTTAAAGGGACTAGGAGCTCTTAAAATAAACAAATCCCCTGGGCCGGATGAGATCCTCCCAGTAGTACTCAAAGAAATGAAAGAAGTAATTTACAAACCGCTAACCAAGATCATGCAGCAGTCTCTTGACACAGGGGTGGTACCGACAGACTGGAAAATTGCAAACGTAATACCGATCCACAAAAAGGGAAACAAAACTGAACCAGGTAACTACAGACCAGTAAGCCTGACTTCTATTATATGCAAACTTATGGAAACTATAATAAGATCCAAAATGGAAAATTACCTATATGGTAACAGGGTCCTGGGAGACAGTCAACATGGTTTTAGGAAAGGGAGATCGTGCCTAACTAACTTGCTTGATTTTTTTGAGGATGCAACATCGATAATGGATAATTGCAAAGCATATGACATGGTTTATTTAGATTTCCAGAAAGCTTTTGACAAAGTCCCGCACAAAAGATTAATTCTCAAACTGAACGCAGTTGGGATTCAAGGAAACACATGTACATGGATTAGGGAGTGGTTAACATGTAGAAAACAGAAAGTACTGATTAGAGGAAAAACCTCAGAATGGAGTGTGGTAACCAGCGGTGTACCACAGGGATCAGTATTAGGTCCTCTGCTATTCCTAATCTACATTAATGATTTAGATTCTGGTATAGTAAGCAAACTTGTTAAATTTGCAGACGACACAAAAATAGGAGGAGTGGCAAACACTGTTGCAGCAGCAAAGGTCATTCAAAATGATCTAGACAAGATTCAGAACTGGGCAGACACATGGCAAATGACATTTAATAGAGAAAAGTGTAAGGTACTGCACGCAGGAAATAAAAATGTACATTATAAATATCATATGGGAGATATTGAAATTGGAGAAGGAATCTATGAAAAAGACCTAGGAGTTTTTGTTGACTCAGAAATGTCTTCATCTAGGCAATGTGGGGAAGCTATAAAAAAGGCTAACAAGATACTCGGATACATTGTGAATAGTGTTGAATTTAAATCAAGGGAAGTAATGTTAAAACTGTACAATGCACTTGTAAGACCTCATCTTGAATATTGTGTGCAGTTCTGGTCACCTCGCTATAAAAAAGATATTGCTGCTCTAGAAAGAGTGCAAAGAAGAGCGACCAGAATTATTCCGGGCTTAAAAGGCATGTCATATGCAGACAGGCTAAAAGAATTGAATCTGTTCAGTCTTGAACAAAGAAGACTACGTGGCGACCTAATTCAAGCATTCAAAATTCTAAAATGTATTGACAGTGTCGACGCAAGGGACTTTTTCAGCCTGAAAAAAGAAACAAGGACCAGGGGTCACAAATGGAGTTTAGAAAAAGGGGCATTCAGAACAGAAAATAGGAGACACTTTTTTACACAGAGAATTGTGAGGGTCTGGAATCAACTCCCCAGTAATGTTGTTGAAGCTGACACCCTGGGATCCTTCAAGAAGCTGCTTGATGAGATTTTGGGATCAATAAGCTACTAACAACCAAACGAGCAAGATGGGCCGAATGGCCTCCTCTCGTTTGTAAACTTTCTTATGTTCTTATGTTCTTATGTTCTTTGTTGGTGATCAATTCCTTAATCACCTGCTTGTGATACTTTAATCTGCAACTTTAAATAGCATCTCAGCTGGGTTGATGAAGGAATCTCTCCACCGTTTGCTACATTTCGTCTGAAGAAGTCACGTTGGTTGTCCATATTTTTCAAGAGGGATATTTGCACAAACAAAACCTCTGTCAGGTCAAAATTTAAGGTGTTTTGTGCTTTACAGTTTCCAGTGGACTTTTGAAACAAGGAAGTCACTGTTTTTTAAATGCTTCATACACATTTAAATTTTATCTTTCAAGAATATTAAAACAATGTAATAAACAGTGGTTTAATTTTACAATTTCCATGCAGTCAGTGTTTTTTCTGAAAATCTGAAAAAAAATTGCTATCTGGAAAATTACTTTTAACCTTCATGTGGTTAAGAATTCATTTATAAAAGTTTTGAGAGCTATTATGTATCAGATATCTACTTGTAGGACTATGAACAACCTTTTGAAAATGATGACAACTTTCTGCAAAATAGAACAAAGTATACAAATGTAAATATTTCTGAAGGTCAATTCATGAGAGTTCCTATGACTTTTGTGATTATTACGAAGCAGTTGAACAGAAACCACTGTAATGTATTAATTGTAATTATTTGTGTCAAATCATGTTATGAAGGCAACACAGCCACTCCCAGAACAGGGTAGTCATAATATAATTGAGATATGAAAACAATCAGTTCCCTTTCAATTCGAAAATAACCATTAACGTATGGGACATTGCCGTCAGGCAGTAGGGATTGGCTGAGCTTTATAGCAAAGCTGCTGATAGGCCACTGCACGAGCTGCCGTGTAAGCCCGCCTCCTTGGGAGCTTACTATACGCAGCACACGGAGACTCTCTTCCTCTTTTGTCTTCAGCATTGGTAGCGGTCGGTACTAGAGCTCGTACTGATTGTACTCACAAAGCTTAGGCTTGAGAAGCTGGTTTTGGACCCTTCTCCGAGTTTATTTCAGTTACGTTTATTATTGGTTATTGGATTATATAATTTTGTTATATATTATATATATTACTTTATATATATATCCTTCACGCTTTGCTTCGGCATTGCGTTTTTGTTTAACCTCGTGGTCTCAGTCTTCTCCTATTATTTATAATATTATTATAAATATTATTATTATATTGTGTGTTTTTGGGTTGTATATATTTCTATTTTATATATATATATATATTAGGACGCGCGTCGTCGGCTTTTGCCACGCGCATATTGCAGCCTTGGTCTAGCCTAGCTAGACCATGTGTGTGTGTGTGGAGTCTGCTTTGCAGCCCTCTAGAATCTTCCACTGCTGTGTGTTCCCCACCGCATGGTAGCTGTACGGCTTGCCCTAAAGTTCCTTCTACAGTACACCAAGCACTTGCTGCAGCGTTCCAGAATAATAAAAAAAAAAAAAAAATCCCTTTTTCACCAAAAGAAGACGACCACCAAGCACAATTCCCTTAGCACCAAGGTAAGTATTACACCAAATAAGACACTGTACCAGCACCAGCGTCTCCGCTCTGCAGGCCAGCTGACACTTAGGCATCTTGTGCTAGCATCTCGACGCTCAGTACTCGCTCTGCGAGGTGTCAGCGCTTCGGCGCTCAGTGTAGCGCCTCCGTGCTCGGTGCAGCGCTCCGCGCTTGGGACTCGGTGCTCGACGTCGACGCTATATGCTCGACGCTCAGCGCTTCGACGCCACATGCTCGACGCTCAGCGCTTCGACGCCACATGCTTGCTGCCTCGACGCTATGCGCTCGACGCTTCGACGCCACGTGCTCGACGCTCGGCGCCTCGACACTACGTGCTCAGCGCTTGGACGCTCAACGCTCGACCCTCGGTGCTTCAACGTCACACGCTCGATGCATCGGTGCTCTGCCACTCGACACTTTTGACAGTCGACGCTTGACGTTTCGTTCGATGTTTACGGTGCCGTATTCGCCCAAGATATTGGGCTTTCACCGGTGCATGTCCTGCCAGGCAAAGCTGCCTGCCAGTGACCCTCATGAGGAGTGCATGGCATGTCTTGGGCTGGAGCACACCGCGTCGCCGGCGGATAGGGTTTTTTGCCATCTTTGTGCCGATTTTCAGACACACGCCCTTCGACAAAGGGCCAAGAAGTTAGTGGGTGGGCACTCCCCTTTATTGGGATCTTCCCACACTGTCTCAGTCCCGCCGTCGTCCACTGCGACCCCGCCAGGGTGACTGCAGCTCTCCACGAGCCCGGCCTCCCAGATCACGGCTGGTCAGAGGTCCCCCACCAGACGTGATAGGACTAGCAGCCCCTCCCCTTCTAGGGCACGCCCTCATCGGGAGTTTAGGTCGCACTCCAGGTCGCCTCGACGTAGGGAACACTCTTGTTCCCCTCGTCGAGACAGGTGATGCTCGGACAAGTCTGAGGTGGCAGAATTAACCTCCAAGATGTCCCAGTTCATGGAGGTCATGATGGGACAGCAGTCCCTGCTTATGTCTTTGGTTACTGCAGTGCCTCGAGCCCCAAAGCAGCCCACTGGACCCGTCTCCAGCCAACCAGTGGCCCCCCCACAACCTCCATCGGATGTTTCCCTTCCGATGCAGCCGCAGAAGGACTGGGATATAGATGCCGTCTCCAGAGATGCTTCTGACATCCTGGAAGGGGACAGTGTAGAGGCTTAGGTAGCCTCCCACCACTCGGACCAGGACGCTGAGTCCGAGCTGAGGAACACGGATGACCCTATGTGGTCTGTGGTCGATAGAGCAACCCGCCACTTGGGCATTGATTGGCCCCAGACAGAGCTTCCCCAGCGATCTCTGTTTGAGTCGCCTTCACCCCAGTCCCATCAGTCCAGGATGCTCCCAGCATTCCCAGACTTTGTTAAAGAGGTGCAGTCTACGTGGGGGGCTCCGGCCTCTGCTCCTGCAACATCTCGCAATGCTTCAGCCTTTACTATGCAGGGGTCCAGCGAGGCCGGCCTAGCGTCCTTTCCACCGGTGGACGCTGCGTTTGCCGCGTTGGTGAAAACGCCGACACTGTCTGGGCTTACTAAAGAACCAGGCTGTCCTAATAAACAGTACAGGCCCACAGAGGTGCACCTTAAGAAAGGGTATTCTGCGGCCACAGAGGCAGTCAGACTGTCTAATGTACCCAGTCTGCTGACAGTCTACCAGGCGGCGCTAATTAGAGACCTACCGGAGTGCCCTTCTGCGGCCCTCAGAAGCGAGCTAGGCACGGTCTTGGGCTTATTACACCAGAGACCTCTACAGGCCTGGTTCAATGCCTTCATGTTACAGCCGCAGAGAGACAAACACCGCAGGTTGACGGTATCCCGAACCTGCTGGGAAGCACTATGCTGGTGGAAAGTTCCGTCAAACATCCGCCAGGGCGTTCGCTTGGGTCCCATCTTCCGGAGGGAAGTGGTTACGACCGACGCTTCCAACCAAGGTCTGGGAGCAGTCTGAAACGGCTCAGGGACCCGCGGAGTGTGGTCAGGACCCTGGAGGTCAGCCCACATCAATGCTCTGGAACACAGAGTAGTGGACCTCGCCCTCCGGCACTTCTTGCCAGTGCTTCTAGACAAGCACATATTGGTGCGGTCAGACAACACCACGGTTGTGGCGTATATCAACCGCCAGGGCGGTCTACGGTCCCCCCGCCTTCACCGAATGGTAACACGGCTGTTGCTATGGGCACAGCCACGTTTGACCTCTCTGCGCACGGTTCACCTACCGGGCAGAGCCAATTACGCAGCGGATCTCCTATCCAGAGGAGGCCCTCTGGCAGGGGAATGGCGTCTCCACCCTCAGGTGGTAGAGCGCATCTGGGAATGGTTTGGTATAGCGCAAGTAGATCTCTTTGCTTCGCGGGAGACCACGCACTGCCCCCTGTGGTTCTCGGTGAGGGATCCCGACAGCCCCATAGGAGTCGACGCACTGGTTGACGAATGGCCGCCAGTCCTCCTATATGCGTTTCCACCGATTCCGGTGCTCCCCACCCTCTTAGAGAAGGTCAGGGTAGAGCAAGAGACAGTGATTCTGATCGCTCCTCGGTGGCCTCGGAGAATATGGTTCCCGAGCGTGGTGCAGTTACTTCATGGTCAACTGTGGGAGCTTCCCCTGCGAGCAGACCTATTGTCCCAGGCCGAAGGACGGCTTTGGCACCCCAACCCCAAGCTCATGCAGCTATGGGCTTGGCCCCTGAACGGGAGCGCCTGTCAGCCTTAGGGCTTTCGACAGCGGTGATCTCAACCATTCAGAGCGCTAGAGCGCCCTCTACCAGGTCGCAGTACACTTACAAGTGGCAGTTGTTCCAAGATTGTTGTCTGGCGGGTGGCCATGACCCAATATCTTGTCCTATGGCAGTAATTTTACAGTCTACAGAAACTGTTAGATGAAGGGAAATCTCCCTCTACACTTAAGGTGTCTTTAGCCACCATATCAGCTTGCCATGTACGCATTGACGGGTTATCACCAGGTTGCCATTTTCTGGTATCCCAGTTACTTAAAGGCGCAAGACGCTTGCGGCCTCCAAGGATGACCAACTTGCCATCATGGAGCCTTGACGTGGTGCTAGAAGCCCTTACCAAGACACCGTTCGAGCCTCTCCACACAGTGGATAGAAGCTTATGTCTATGAAAACCGCATTTTTGCTGTCGGTAGTGTCAAAAGCGAGTTACATGCACTGTCAGTGCATCCTTCATGTATCCGCTTCGCAGGAGACAATTGTAAGGTCTCCATGCGTCCAAATCCAGCCTTTTTGCCAAAGGTTATATCTCCGTTTCACATGAACCAGCCTGTCGAGTTGATGGCGTTTCATCCTCCTCCCTTTTCCTCTCCAGAGGAACAACGGTTACACATGCTCTGCCCTGTGCGGGCATTGAGGTGTTATATTGACCGTTCAAAGACTGTGAGGCAAACAGAACAACTGTTCATATGCCATGGTTCTAAGACCTTGGGTCAGCCGTTGTCAAAACAACACCTTTCCCACTGGATAGTGGATGCTATTAAATTAGCCTATGAGTCTGCAGGCCTTCCACCACCAGGGCAGTTGAAGGCGCATTCCACTAGGGGTATGGCAACGTCCTGGACCCTCTTTAGAAGGGTGCCTGATATTTGCGCGGCAGCCAGTTGGGCTACACCGCATACCTTTACAGACTAAACGTGCTGGATTCCTCTGCTCCATTATTTGGAGCATCTGTACTACACTCTATGGCACCTCAGGATGCCAATGTAAGTGTTTAATACCCCATCTTAGCACAGGTGTCATTGCGAGCATAGACGCTGAGGCGCTGCTCCGCATATGCCTAGAGGTATTGCCTACGCAGTTGCATTATTGCGTAATTCTGTCCTACTGCCGAGAATCCTCCCTCGCGACGGCTTGGGTACACTGTTCCCATATGTTGATGGTTATTTTCGAATTGAAAGGGAACAATAGGTTGCGGATGCAACCCCGGTTCCCTGAAAGAGAAAATAACCATCAACCCGCGTGGTCGCTCCAGAAGCCTTCTCGGCCCGAAGAGCAAAAGAGGAAGAGAGTCTCCGCGCGCTGTGTATAGTAAGCTCCCAGGGGGGCGGGCTTACACGACAGCTCTTGCAGAGGCCTATCGGCAACTTTGCTATAAAGCTCAGCCAATCCCTACTGCCTGACGGCAATGTCCCATACGTTGATGGTTATTTTCTCTTTCAGGGAACCGGGGTTGCATCCGCAACCTATCGTTTTCAAAAAATATATACCAAAAAAGTAGCAGTTTGTGCAACAAAAGGCTCCTGAAATAAGTGCTGGAATAGCAGCAGAGGTTGCAGCTTAAATAACTGTCACCATATACCTACAAACTATTGAAATCAAAGGTAAAGTAATTAAACATTGGGACCACTGGTGTAAAATAATAGTTTTTGTAAGACAGGAAGACCAGCTTTGGACTGTACTAACTTTACAGACATAATCTAGACTTAGGTAACGTTGTACATGCTAAGAGTGTTAGTAGGTCAACATGCCCTACCCAAATAAGTGAGTAGGGCATGTTGATATTTGTTGGGTCATATTGTACAGCATAGATCTTTGCTATATTGAATCCAAAGTGAATATAAAACATAGGGATTTGAACCAAGTGAATAGTAAACCACAGCATAATCCTGTTCAGTTAATTCGTGAACAGATAACTGATGTTGATTTTTCTTCCCACAGGGGGTGAGGTTCCCTACACCACACTGGCAGCTCGAATGATGATGGGGGTCTGGTGGCTGTTTGCTTTGATTGTTATCTCTTCATACACTGCTAACCTGGCAGCTTTTCTCACAATCACCCGCATTGGAAACTCTATACAGTAAGATAATGTCTTGGTAGTATCTATCCAATAGGAGTATGTTCTAGAATGTTCTGTATTGCACATATATGACTGTCCTGGAGAAATCTTTCTGTGACTGCCACTTTGAGGGGCTAGATTGTATGAACTGAGACAGTATACAATTTCCTTTTGCTTTGTAGGTATAAAGCCACCTGTCACACTTTTTTTCCCTTCACATAACACACTTTAAATAATGCAAAACAGCAGCAAGGAATTACAGTATATGTTTGTATTTGAAAAATAGTTCAACTTTAAACATTCTTCAAGACTGGAAAGTGCTTTGAAAGACCACAATAAAGTATTTAGAAACAGACAGTAAAGATTATGGGGTAGATGTATTAAGATGGGCCAGTCACAGCACAAACATACTGCAATTTGCATTTTCATTACAACAGTTCTCAAAGTATACATTTTGTCGTGTGTACTAAGAGAAAATATGTTAATGTAAATTGCCGCAATCTAATAATTTAAATATTTGTTGCATCTTCTTAGCGAGATCTCTAGCATTGTACATTGCGAGAGTCGTGCGACATTGTTCAAATAAATAGGGGGAGTTGATTTATAGTTTGCTACAACATTTGTCCGACATAAGGAGGTATCAGATTTAAAAATAAAACAATAAAAACATAAATCTGTACAGTAGGCCTATACAGAATACAGTACAGCAGTAAAATAACAGGAATACCAATCGCACTTTGTTTTTGCTTTAGCATACCAGCAACACAAAATAAATCATGCTGTTGCATTGTACACATTGGTGTACAATGTGATTAAAAAAGTATTTTAAATTGACACTCAATTATTTTATTATTATTATTATTATATTATTATTATTATTATTATTATTATTATTATTATTAGTCATAGTAGTCGTAGTAGTATTTATTTACTTATTTATTTATTTATTTTCCCCATTGGAAAGCAATTTATTTACAGGTGCCTTTACATGTTTTAAAAAAAGAATCCCAGGATTTTGCCTCCTGTGTGTTATCGCCTGGCTTCTTCATGGTCCATGATGCTAGCGGAGGTGGTCAATACAATGTATCCAAACTGACGGGTAGCAGGTTGTTCTGCCACTTCTCCAGATCCTTGATTTGGACATTGAATCGGTGGCTGATGACACCACACTTGTTTAGTCTGTGAGATTAACAACAATTTTCCCAGGACTATGGTTGTCGATAATCTTGAACTCGCCAATGTAGCCGTGCTTCATCATGACAGTCAGGAAGCGCACAATGACTTTGGAGCAGGGTCGGGTCAGAACCTGCCGTTTTCCACGTTTCTCAGCATTGTTAATGCTTTTCAGCACATCGGCGAGAACGTTCATGCGCACCATGATGCCAGTTCTGCAATATGGTGTAATAGTCGTGTTATTAACTTAACTATTAACTAGACAATTAATACAGAATTGATCTTGGTCATATACAGATACTCAGAATGAGCTGGAGGGGTTAGTGGCACATGTGCGCAGTCTATTGCTCCCAACACGTTGGGGGAACCAGAAATGTCAAAGAAACGTATTGTTTTTATTTGTTGTTTTTTGCAGAAAATAGCACAGAATTACAGTTACACTGGTCATCATAATAACATTTTGCAGTATGACAGCGAAGCACAGGTACAAGAAATATGTTAAGCCTTGTAGAGGGAACAGCAAATTAATTAAGTCTTAACAGAAATGAAATAAACAAGGAAAGTGAATAAGTAAATAATAAAATAAATAAATAAAAGCGAATAAGTAAAATACAAAAATAAAGAAGTGAATAAGTGACAAAAAAATAAATAAAAGTGAATAAATTACAAAATTAAATAAAGAAAAGTGAATAAGTAAATAACCCAAAATAAAGAAATAAAGAAAAGTGAATAAAATAGAAAATTAACGAAAAGTGGAGAAGAAAATAACAACAAAAATAAAGAAAAGTGAATAAGTAAATGACAGAAAAATAAAGAAAAGTGAATATGTAAATAACAAAAATAAATAAATAAAGGGGGGTTACGTACTTTCTTTACATTTCTTACATTTTTAGTATATGCATAGCTGGGGCACATCTCTGATAGAACTTTTCTTTCTGAAAAAAACAAAAAAACTTGGAGACTTATTGTAAAAATAATGCACATATAAAAAAATGATTTAAAAAAAAACCAACAAATAACTTATTCATTGTGTAATGAAATATATAGGAAGTTTGAAGGGTCGCATTTTAACCACAAAAGAGCCACATGCTCTTGAGGTGCCGGTTAGCCACCACTGCCTTAATGTATACCAAACCTTAATTCAATAAGCATTGTACATGTAAAAGGTTAGAACTCAAAGCATAACTTATTAATAACCTTACAATACACATCTTTGCAATGGTGCTACATAGCTTAAGTTTTAATTTAATGTAATAGAAATATTTAATTTTTAGTGTCTCTCATATGCACTTGATTTTGAAATAGTGAATGCGTATGGCTGTAAATAAGTACAGTAACATTTACAATTAAGCCAGTGCCACAAACCTACTAATTAGATGTTTTTTTGAGAATTTAAAAATCCTATTTATATATCACTGAAGGAGCTAGGACTGTGTAATGGGACTACAAAAATTAAAGACTACATGCTTGTGACTTTAGTAATAGAATAGGGGTTTCCCCTTGACTACTCGGAGAACCGCCCTCGCTGAGGTGAGGTCGAGCCGATCAACCTCCAAGGCCGGGAAGTGAGGTAACTTCTTCCTAGGGGAAACAGAGGAAGGATAGAGGACAAACCAAGGTCTCCCTGGCTTACGTCTAATTGAGAGAGGTCGGACTTGGCTGACGCTCCAAGGCCGCATGGAGAGCATCGCGATCTATGCAGGTGGAGCAAAAGCGCTGGAAAATAGAATAAAGAAATAAACACAAAGAGGGAGAGTGGCACCAGTGCAAATGAGTAGATTTAAGCAGTAGAATGGAAAAAGAAATGTAGTTAAAGTTTTTGTCCATGGGTCCCCTCTGACAAGCAGGAACCTTCCTCTCGGAGGGTGAGATGACGTTGTCGGCCTCTAAGGTTGGGAACTGAGCTTCACTTGCCCCCAATAGAGGACCCCCGACTCCCCGCAACTGCACCACTAGTGCAAAGAGAGAAAATTGTTATAATATAATTTTTATTTTATTTTTTTTTTGAGAGGAAACCTCTGGTGGTCCTGGCAGAGAGATGGCCCCTACTCCAGGCATCCTACCAACATTTTTGTTGAGCGGAAATAATAGCAACAATGGAGAAATGGGTAGAGGGAAAGGTAGAACTGAGGGAGCCAGGCATTTGAGTTATCTGTAAAAGAGCGTCAGCACTGTTATTAGTGATACCTGGAAGGTGTTTCCAAAATACAATTATTGATGACCGCAATCCACACTAGCCAGCGAAGAAGTTGCATAATTAGAGGGGAAGAAGAGCAGCCTTTATTAATTATATGAACAGTAGATTGATTATCACAAAAGATTAACCACTTCAGTGCCCTCGTACATCCCTGGTACACTTTTCGAGGCTTGTAGTTTTAATAACCATAAATCACAAATTAAAACCCAATATATCAACAGAAAGGTATTGAGTAGATCTTTCCAATTATATCATCTGTTTTGTTGTAGGGTGTTTTATAGATTTTATCTTACAAGCAACACCTCCAGAAAAATATTGAAATATGACATGAATAATAATATTTCACAAATGTTCAATTTTTCATATTTTTCTAAACGATTTAGAAAAAAAGTATAGAAAATTTCAGAATAGAAATTGCTTGTACATTTGCAGAGCTACATAAGGTTTTGTAATGCAAAAAAATGTGCATAAATGCCGAATGTAGAACTGAAAGTGAAACTGAAGAAACCTGGAAATATAATATAATCCCGTTTGTAACTAAAGTTAATTATTTATGAGTAGAGGTCTCAATATGTATGCCACACAAGATGTTGATGATGATTATTATTATTATTATTATTATTATTATTATATTATTATTATTATTTATTTATTTATTTATTTAAAGAAGAAACTTTCGAATACTGTATAGGTTAAAAAAAAACCAATAATAAACAGCTAAATAATAATAAAAGTAATGACTACAGCAAAATACTTATCCATCCTTTACACACAGAAACGAAGTACACTAATAATAATAAATAAAATAATGATAAAACAACACTGACATGGCAAATATACTAAGTTAGCTAGCTAGAGATCAGACAGATGTCATATTTACTTTCGCATCCACCCAGAGAAACATTTTCAAAGCAGGACACAAAATAAAATAAAAACGTATATAATTAAAAATAACAGTAAAACATTTATAAGAGGGCTATCTTAGATGTCTTTTCAGCAATTCATTTTTTGTCTCTGTCGGCATCTGATGTGCCCTGCAACTGCACACATACACAGACACACAGCGGGGCGAAAAACATTCCGGAAGTAATTTAAAAAAAAAACATATATAAAGTTAATTTTTAATAATAACTTGAAAAAAAAAAAAAATCAACTAGTTAGTCCCAGTTCTTAGCTTTCGGATGAGTTATAGATCAGCACTTTTGGGCTTGTAGAATGGGAGATATAGACATTTCAAACAGGTGCCTGTCAATACAATTTTCCCTTGAAACCAGAAAATGGAGTCAAAAATGAAACACAAATAAAAAACCACACCTACCCCAACCCTAAACCAATTACATGGGGATATTCACCGTAGCCATGGCTATGGCCCAATGAAAAAAAAAAAAAACAAGATAGCTGATTGGACGGCTGAGATATATCATGTTTCGTCATCGCAACAAAAGTTACGAAATTAGAGCGTGTCGGCAGCAAAGGGTTAAAATTGCCTTTTATTTAAACAGTCCGTCTGCATTTTAAAGCAAGTTCATACAGGCAAGAGGAGTGAGCATTGCTTCCACGTGGGTAATTTTAACACACTGCTAAATAAACGACAAACGGAATCTTCGGCAATGGGTCCACACTACTGAATAGTTTTTCGAGATTTACGATTATACTGTAAATACAGTTTAATCGTAAATCTTGAAAAACTACTAACTTCTAAATCTTTTGTAATCATTTTTGTATTACTTTAGTATAAATACATGTTAATTTGGATTCATATGTTGTTTTTTTCTGACTTTATGTGAACGAAAAGACACACATTTGCCCGTTTTCCCATTGGAAATAGTGATATTTTGAAATATCACTGTCCTGGTCACAAAAGCAAAGTTTGTGGGGAATAATAGCCATTTTCTATACTTTTGAGGCATAAGCAATTAGGAAATAACACTTACTACCCAGGAACAAAAAAAAAAAAAAATTGTTACACGGTGTAGTTAATGTTGCCGATAAAGAGCTGTGAGGGGCAGAGAGGTCAATGATGAGGCGCTTCCTGCCTGACATCTGTAGCTGCTTGTCACAAAGACAGCCGGAGTGGGTGGACCAGAGCCAGGAAATAAGCAACAGAGATGGGATGCTTGGATTTATGTTGCATCTCACCCCTTGTGTGGACGTTTAGTTTTCATATCACGCACTACCCCATGCATTATTCTCTATATAATTACTTGAAGAAATATAATTAAATGATTTTTTTTTCTTTTAATATATTTTCATGAGTAGAAAGTTAGCATACTTTACTATATGGGTTCTCCTTTCTCTTTTTGAAGCAATGAAATTGTCTCTAATATCACTCTCAATGACCAACAACTGAACACACTGAATGTTTCCAGATGCAGAAATATTAAGTGGCTATTTAAAGCTTAGAAAAAGTCAATTAATGCTTTATTACACTCATAGTACCTTACAAATAAAACATAATGAAAAATACAGTTGGTTTAAACTTAAGGAAGTCTGTGACACGGAAATTCTAGGTGAATGAACAGAGCTTCACGTGCTTCACCTGCCAAGCTGCCCCTATAATCAATCAAACATTTTACTTTTTTACATTGTGGTACATTCTTAATCAAAACCAGACACAAACACTGAAAAGATACTGAGAAACTGTTAATGAAGCATTTATTAACAAATTAGATAAAGTTTTGTGGCCCATTTTGGCACCAAAGCATGACCAAAGACACATATAGTTTCTGACTTAGCAGGAGGACAGCAATGGAAAATCCAGTGCCAGCATCTGTCAGAAAGCTTTGCAAACTTGAGCGTGCAACCCTTTTCATGCTGTAAGGTGAAAGTTTGAGTTGGTTGATTGTGGGATTAGTTGGCACAGCCTGGCAAAGACAATTGCACGCCCCCACCCTACCAAATGGCACCACTGGTTTTGTAGCCCTACTTGAGACAAAATAGTATTTCCACTTAGTAGTTTTTAACAAAGCCAGTTATAGGCTATCTAAAAATAACTACGACTATATAACTTTAAAACAGTTTTCCAAACACCCAAAAGAGTAACTTGTGTTTAGTAAAGAAAGAGAGAAATTTCCAATTGTTTTTATGTTCTTTGTTCTAAAAGAAACTGGAAACCTGAAAACTGGAATCAGCTAGCATTTTTGTTGTTTTTTGTTGTTTTGATGTTTTTTCCAGGGCCAATACTGCTAACTGTTATTTAGTAATCATAAGTATGAAAAAATACAGCAGCATTGGTATTGTTATCTGCAACAGAACCATAACAAGACCAATGTTTTCTGCTTCCCAAGTCTGCCTGCCTGTCTTATTTAAACAAAATAAATAAATAAAAAATGCACCTGGTTAAAATGACCTGCATCTACAATTACTTACCAGCATAAAATATGTTTAAATTGTGTTAAGGGACAGTGCATAGGAAATAATAATAATAATAATAATAATAATAAATAATAATAATAATAATAATAATAATAATAATTTTCTTTAAAGGAGATTTAACAGATCTGACAAAAACAGAATCACTCAAAGAAAACTAGTCTGCTGTGTTCGATTTTTATGCATGGTTTAAAATAATAATCTCATCCTCAGACACTTGACATTTTCATTAGGCAGAAGCCATATTTTCTCTTTCCTGATGCAATTTCTTAATTACATGATGTAGATTAATTCTGTTTAAATTGGAAATTAATACATGTAAACGATTCCAGCTAAACAATTAATTCCCCATGTCCTCAAAACATGATTGTCTGATTACATACAAGGATGAGGGTCCCAATGATTTATGGAAGCATTTGTCAAGATCTCAAGCAGTTTTTTTTTTTTTTTTTTTTTTTTTTTTTGCTTGCTTAATATAGAAAGCCAAGTGTTTTGAGGCTTACCCTTTATAATTATTAAGTGTTGGGATGATAATGAGATTTTAGTATCAAAATGACCATCAATCACATTATCATGATAACTGTATTGATTGTGATTTATTGCTATAGAGATGTACTGACTTCACATGTGAAATTGTGAACCCAGACTGAGAGGTCCATGGGTCACAATAACACAATATTTGCATTGCATAGCATGATGCCTAGGGTGTTGCAAAAAAGACTTTGCATACCAGAACAGAGCCTAATCCAGGGACTAAACCACATTCCCTTTTAAATTTGTTTTAGATCTGCCACTTAATGCTGTCGATTAATGCTGCAGGTTTTGAAGGGAATATCTATAGGTTTGATAGTTTAACAAAAAAAAAAAAGTACCATTATTGCATGAAAGTTTTCCTTTACTTTGATGCATTGCACTGCTTTTTTAATGGAGTTTGAACATGAAAACAATAACGTATGCAAAGTAAAAACATTCTCAGTACCTTGGAGGACTGGGTGGGGCCAACATTATAGCAGCATAGAAAAAAGAATCATGAATTGTAAATCCTCTGATTTAAAAAAAAAATGCACATAGTTTTACATTTTGGTAATGTTGTTTAAAATGAATACCAGTCAAGGAGTTGGAGGACACAACTGCAATTACCATAAAGAATTACAAACGTTTTCATAAAGCTTTTTCAGATGCTTGGCCCCAGAGGGAATACTGGTATCAAGAAAAAACAAAAATATTTACTATTGTACATATTATGCTTCTGCAGTAAGTTGCCATTATACAATATTGCACATTTTATATACTCTCCTATGTTACAGTAAGACCAGTTATGCCTAGAGAAAAGTGTAAGGTACTGCACGCAGGAAATAAAAATGTACATTATAAATATCATATGGGAGATACTGAAATTGGAGAAGGAATCTATGAAAAAGACCTAGGAGTTTTTGTTGACTCAGAAATGTCTTCATCTAGACAATGTGGGGAAGCTATAAAAAAGGCTAACAAGATGCTCGGATACATTGTGAAAAGTGTTGAATTTAAATCAAGGGAAGTAATGTTAAAACTGTACAATGCACTAGTAAGACCTCATCTTGAATATTGTGTGCAGTTCTGGTCACCTCGCTATAAAAAAGATATTGCTGCTCTAGAAAGAGTGCAAAGAAGAGCGACCAGAATTATTCCGGGCTTAAAAGGCATGTCATATGCAAACAGGCTAAAAGAATTGAATCTGTTCAGTCTTGAACAAAGAAGACTACGTGGTGACCTAATTCAAGCATTCAAAATTCTAAAAGGTATTGACAGTGTCGACCCAAGGGACTTTTTCAGCCTGAAAAAAGAAACAAGGAGCAGGGTTCACAAATGGAGATTAGACAAAGGGGCATTCAGAACAGAAAATAGGAGGCACTTTTTTACACAGGTTGGCCAGGGTGTTATTGGCTCACTGCGCACCAGCGACCCCTGTAGTCTGGCCGGGCGCCTGCGGGCTTGCCTGTTAGCTGCCCGGGAGCTGCGTTGTCCTCCCACGCTGTAGCTCCTGGGTGGCTGCATGTTTAATCCGCAGTGTGTAAAGGTGTCAGCTGACGGCACACGTTTCGGAGGACAGCGTATGTTTGTCTTCGTTGCTCCCAAGTCAGCGCAGGGGTGATAGCGGTGAGCTGAGCCTAAATAATAATTGGACATTTCAAATTGGGAGAAAATAAAAAATAATTGGCAATGATTAAATTTAAAAAAAAAAAAAAACTAAACAAACAAAAAAAACCCCAGCCCAGACGGGACACTAAAACAAACAGCTAAACATCTTGAAAACTATACTACGCTACAATCTAATAAAAAAAAAAAAAATAGTCTAGCAAATAATTTCCATAATAATGTGTGGGAAATAATTACTATATCAAAATGTTATCTATAATAAAACTTGAAACAAATTACTTACAACGGTGTTAAATCAGTGCTTGTCAAAGTGGATGTGTTCTTGTGTAGAGCTCTGTATGCCACTCTGTTCTGGACAGAACGCACTCTGCTTCAGAAACTGTTTCTTCACTTTTTGGTTCACCAGGAGATTACTTCAGAGGAAAAAACTGCAGTTTACTGCAAAGTTTTTTAAGCATAGTAAAGAAGACTGAGTTGTTTGAATGCAAGGGAGATATGTAATGATTTAATGTTCAAATAGCAAGTAAGAGACTAAACTCCATCTGAGAAAAGGGGAAATGTGCACAAAACAAAGGTAAACAAAAGTAAAGTTCCAGACCTGTCCACTTTTACTTATTTAGCCCAATACATTTCAGTAGCAAAACGAGTTACTGACAAAGATTAAAAAAAAACAAAACAATAAAATAAAAAAAATTGCTGCTATAACCCGGGAAAAGCTTTGAATTGCTTTGCATAGTTTTCTCTTTGCTATTAAAGTGATCATACATTTCCCATACATTTTTTATATTTCCTAATTTAAAACATTAATGCTGAGGGAATTATTGCATTCTCACCAGTGACTTTATAAACCAATTTGCTATATTATTGAATATCTTATAAAGGGTGGGCTGTCTGGCTTGCTCTGTGTGTGCTTACTGTTGATGAAATCCCTCCTCAGGTCTCTACAGGACCTCTCTAAGCAGACAGACATTCCGTACGGCACAGTGCTGGACTCTGCAGTGTACGACCACGTGAGGACGAAAGGCATGAATCCTTTTGAGAGAGACAGCATGTACGCCCAGATGTGGAAGATGATCAACCGAACCAGCAGCATTGAGAACAACGTCGAGGAATCCCAGGAGGGCATTCGGAGGGTACATGTGTTTATTAACAGGCACTTTTCATATACAGTAAATGTTTGCAAAAACATGTGATCATTTAAAAACTGGACATTAGAGAACGATTTAATGAATGAATGTATATGGTGAATACATGTTATGAAACTATATTGTTAACAGTAATCTAACAGTAATCATTTGCCAGTGCTAATTGGTGTGTTATGCAAATATCATTCTAGTTTTTGAGGGTAGTAATCTATTCCCTAAGAGTTATCAAAGTTAATGAGATGAAATGCAAAAGCATATTTGGCATCGGTATGGGAAAGGGATGAATTGTGGTGTCACGGGATGAGACATCTTCATTGTGGGATCAGTGAAGTTCAAGGCTAAGTTGACAGGGGTCCATTGTCTCAAACCTGATAGACTAGTCTGTTCTTTTGTTTCTCTCAAAGATGTGCTTTGTTCTTGTCCTATTGTACCTTAAACATATTATCTTAAACACTGCAGTATTATTATCTACAATTTGCACTAAATATTTTGTTACACTATAATGCAGTTTTTAATGTAAGAGTACATTGATCTTGGTTGGTATTTGGTAGATGTGATTCTTCTTTTGATTTCTTCTTTTTCTTTATTCATGGCCTGAAGCATTTCAAAACATTCAAGTGTGTGAATGTTTTCTAGGCCTTACTGTCAATGCAGATTTATGTTTCATCTTTTGGTGGACATTAGTGCATTTTTCTGGACGTGACATGTGTGCAGCTGATGTGGGAAGTGTTTAAAGCAGTGTACTGTTCAAAAATCTTAATTAGACTTATTATAACATTTCCCCCTCATTTCAACTCCGTCATCCTTCACTTAGAACACTAGCTACTGGTTAACAGTATATTCAAACTTTAAATGTCTTATTGTAAAATAAAAAGTCTTAACTTTTATTCTTTTTATCATAGTTTCCGAAGATGAGTTTGATATGTCATTTGATGGATCCCTCATGTTCTTAAAATGTATAAATTGTAAATAAAGTTTGCGTTGCTAAAGACAAAAGGAAAGTCCATATCTAGGACTGAATCTTGCACTCTGGTTTATGTATCCCTGTCTTGTGCAGACAGACAGAGAACATAACTTTTACAGCTGCATTCATTTACACAGTGCTCATCCTAATAAAAGATTATTGGTGGCACATTCAGTGTCATATAAAAGGGTCACAGTGACCTGTTTTGCTGGTCCCACAGTCACATCAGTTGTTTAGGGAACCATTGGTGTTATGTGTTTTGAGGTAATACAGAGGATGTGCTCATTATGAGAATGATAAAGTGCACTGTTAGGTTTAGAATATTAGAACTGTACAATATACAGGAAAGTCGCTTGGTTTGGGGTATATCCACAAAAGCAAAGTGATGGGATAACCGAAATTATATATATATATATATATATATATATATATATATATATATATATAATATATATATATATATATATATATATGTAGGGTAGGACATTCGATATTAGTGGACATTACATTCTCATTCATCACACACTGCCCCATGCGGTATTTTTCTATAATCTCTGGTGAGCAACTTTTTTTCCCAGCCAGAGTTCTGTGTTGCTTGTTGTGTGGGGCTTACTCTACTTAGTTTATATCAGTGAGTTATTAGACAGAGAGTGAACTGCATACATTTTTTTATTTAAAATAGTAATAACTTTGATTGAAAACTTGTTTTTTTTGCTGTCAGGTTTCTGTAGTAACTTGTTTTTTCTTTTTGAGGAGCCTGAAAAAAAGGGTAGGGAGCGTGTTAAAATTGCATGCTTTAACATTTTTTGTCATTTTATCTTAACAAGTTTGTTCCGAGGGTTTTTGTGTTTGCTAACATTTCTGTGTACCATTTTGTGAGAAGTGGCTTACCTTACCTGTTTCTGGCAACAGCTCCAGAATCATGTTGAGCCGTCTAGTAATATATAACACAAGACAATTACAGACAAACAAAACAAAACACTCACAAACGTTTTTATTCCTCACGGAGTCTCTCACAGTCCTTACAGTTCTACAGCCTGTTGCTTCTTACAGCAGCTTGAGTCGTTACTTCTCAGCGATCCAGCAACATAAGTCAGGTGACTTTGTGCCCTCTCCCCAGGCTGCATAGCTCTAGCTGGAATTAATATTATTTCTCGTTTTGGCTTTTGTTAAAATCCGAGGGGTTGTGTGTTTTTTATGTAATGGTATATTACTGTATTTTTTTGAGAGAATTTTCTCTTGTGTGTTTTTGATTTTTTTACTACGTGCAGGCCTATGTACAACGTGGTGCTATGGCACGTGTGTAATAAGAGCAGTGCTGGGCTCAGCAGCAACTGCGCAGGACCAACATTCTTTGCTTCAGCTATGGTTGCTTGTAACCTCTTCCACAGTATCTTGATGCCGTTTTGATCACCATCAGTTCCATTCTAACAAGCAGGCTTCCCTCAGTCTCATGTGGTATTGACTGAGTGGTTTTGCTAGTGGCTTTTACAGGTGAGCATCCCTGTAGGCTGCCACCACGGTGGCTGTGAACCAGTGAGCGCGTACTGTACCGATACCGAGGTCACCGACCCAGTACCGTACCGGTACTGAGGCAACAACTGCAAATACTGACACTGTAGGGCTGTCAGTTAGTGATTGATTAATTGGGCACACAAAATGTGATTGTATGTGATCGGTGATTGTACCGCCCACATAAATTTTCACCCCACCCTCGAAATGTGATTATTTTAATATCATTGCTGTTAAGTAAAAGCTTGTGTGTGGAATGCGAGGGGCATTTTTTGGTATATATATATTATATATATATATATATATATATATATATATATATATATATATATATATATATATATATATATATATACAGATAATATATATATATATATATATATATATATATATATATATGCAATTTATATATATATATATATATATAGATATATATTAGGGTATACCTAAATCACAATTTCACGGAAATCGAGAAATTGATGGGTCACCACGAAATTCACCTCTTTTAGGGGCCAGTGCATACCGAACAAGTACGGAGAGGAAAAAAATAAATAAACGTTGTTTAAATTAACTACTGCACAATGCAAGCTACGTATCTTCCTTCTGTAGAAGCCCTTTTTTATTCCTTCACTGTCCTGTGTGCATTTCACTTAAGCAAAAAACAAACTAGCAAAAAACATCCACAAATAGCATTTACAAAAAAAATGATCCAAAGCGATTAACATTCTTGTTTACTATTCAAATGACAACAATGTTTTAACCAACAACCTACCCATGAAAAATATGTAAATTTACAGCGATTTAAGTAGACCCCTAGTGATGCACAATGAAAATGCAACAGTCTAAGTTTTACATCAATAGCTCATTGGGCACATACATAATGTTATTTACATTTTAAATAGTAAGCAGATAGGTTTTTTTGATTGTTTGTTTCAGTAGTATTGTTCCTTGGGATAACAAAATACTGAGCACAAGTCATGTGATTTCATAAAAATGCCAAGTCCTTAGTCTTTTGTATTTGAGTTGAGTTAAAATTGCCAAAATTAGTTGATTTTAAGAATCTGTATAAATAGCTGTTCGAAAAGACATGATTTTAATGAACGCAAGAACAGCGAAAGATACAACCATGGTCCGCTTGAGTAATGAAGATCACCTTCATCGGCATGATTGAAGGCGGCCTGTCTGTGAGATAAGTTGCCTGGAGAATGAGATGTTCTGCTTCAACAATCAGCAGGCTAGTCCAGAGAAACCAGAAAAACTATCTCTGTGAGGGACAGGCCATGTCCTAGAAAGCAGTGGGTCATCACACCAGTCCAGGACTGTCACATCCAACTGATCCATCTACGTAATCGTTTTCAGCTACAACACGAGAAATTCGAGGTAGAAATAACCCACGTATCAGCACAATGACTGTAGCTTGCAGTCTGCATGAAAATTATTTGCATGCTCAGAGGTTGTTCAGGTGAGAAATGAAATCACCGTCTTCTGTGGGCCAGAGAATATCTGAGGTGGCGGCAGAAAGAGTGGTGGAGTGTTTTATTCATAGATGAATGCCGTTTTGCCCTTGACAGACCTGACGGAAGACAATGTGTGAGGAGATGTCGTGATGAACGTTATGCTGACTGTTGCATTCTTCAAGCCAACTGCTCGGGCGGTGGAAGTGTGATGATGTGGGGAGGAATCTCCTTTAACACAAGAATGCCTTTGGTGCAGATTGAGAGCAACCTTACTGCTTAGTGATACATTGACAAAGTCCTTGAGGCAACAGTTTTTCCTGCAAGCCAATCTGGAAGTGTTGATTTTCCAGGACAATGCAAGACCACACAGTGCTAGGATTACAATTGCTTGACTTCAAGAAAACAATGTCAAGGTCTTGCTGTGGCCAGCTTTTTCTCCTAACCTGAGTCTAATAGAACATCTGTGGGACCAAATAGCCGGTGTCATCCACAGGAGACAACCGTGACCAGCTAACCTTTGCCAGCTGGCTGCAGCTGCACTGTAGTATGCAAGGTATATTTGTATTTGGGCTATTTTAATTAGGTAATACCTTATTTGAATTAAAAATCATGTAGGACCCACCTCTATTGAAATAATCAGACTGGACACTGCTTCTAGTGAATACAAACAAACAGTTTTATATAAATAAAGAAAAAATTAAAGGTGCAATAACTAACTAAAGTAATACAGAAAGGAAGAATTAACTAAACAGTACAGAAAGGAAAATATAAAGGACACCCCACTCCTGGTAGCTAATTAACAGTCCAAAGCAGTCTTTGGCAGATTCCTTAAAGATTAAAACCACATTCCTGACAGTTACTTAAGATGAAGGTTAGTCTTAACAGGGGTATCATTAGTAACACAAATATTTACTTCTGTTAATATTTGATAATCAAAGCATCATTAAATCAGTCTCATATAGATGTTTTGGTTCAGAAGGCCATTCTCACTCTAGCGAGATAAAGACAACCTTACAAGAATTATCTAATATCAAGACAGCTAATTTGGATTCTAGCTTTAAACGCAGAATGTTAATTGCCTTGTAAAACCCACATCAATTTGTATGTGTCACATACAGCAACACAGTTACTATAGTGTTCATTAACTCAACGCATGAATTGAAAGCAATAATACTTTTCTTACATTCTACCTCCAACAAACGTTAATTTTACTTTAAGGTTGGCTTATTCTCACGTTCATTAGAGGATAAAAACACTGTGTGCTGAATATTGAACAGACTTTTGCTGCCTCTTCCAGCTGATTCGTACATCATCCAAAACAGGCGCTCAACGACAGATACCCCGTTCGGACCAGATTCCAAAGATCTCCTCAAATGCACATCATTAGTTTTATTGGCTGTGGGCAGCGCCGATTGTACTTACATTGACTACAGTAGATGCAGTCATCAATCAGGAAATGCAGACAGCATATAGCCCAGTTTGAAAAACAATCATAAAAAAAACTTAAACAGTGTTATTCCCAGGTTTAACAGTTCATTTTCAAACTTCAAAGAAGCACAAATTATATACAGTCAGTTTTCTTCAATATGCACAATTTATTTACATGTTATTTGCCAGGAATACAAACCTGTTGTCCTGCTCTGGATCCAAAGCAGCATGCTTTTTGTTTACATCGAATACACAGTGGGCGCGTAAAACATTTCCAAAACTGATTCACTGGTAGGATGGGACCAGCAAATAAGATGCTAGTTAACACCAGCAGGAAAAGAAGTGCACACCCACTGCTTGTCTGTGACAGAAATATTGTAAATAGCAAGGCAGGGTGTTCAGTACAGTTTTGTTGATACATTTAAATAATGTTATTAACTATGCACGTTACAAAAATTGTATTATTGCATTGTCTATCCAGTATTTATATCGATGTGTATAATGAGGGATGGAATCGATAAAAAAAATCGATTTTCGATTGAATTGTAGCAGCCCTAGTGCACTGCATTTCTTGCTTCTTGCATCATGCCCAGGTTTCATCCCTGTGAGACATGCAAGGCCAGTCTGCCTATTGAAGACAAGCACAGCAGATGCTCTTCCTGCCTGGGGCAAGAGCACGTCAAGAAAGCACTGGCTAATCGCAGCTTCTGCGAGTTTTGTGCACCTTTCTCCAAGCACACGCTTGAGAAGCGGCTATCCCACACCTCTACGGAGCACTCTGCATCCCTCACTGCTCAGTGCTCTTCCCCAGCAGCCTTTTGTGCCAAGGGAGAGTGGGCGATGCACTCTTTCTCCTTCTCGACTGAGGAGGAAGAAAAGTCGACGTTCCAAGACTGCAGACTCGGAACAAAATGGAAAAGCTGTGGACAGCTGTTTCTCACCAAGGAACTGTTCTGCACAGAATTACTGTGGGAACGTTCAGCGTTGCAGCCCTGCCTGTCCCGTTGGGGCCCCAGGGGGCTACGAGCGCAAATTGGCTACAGGTGGGCGAACAGGAGCTGGCGTTCCTGTCTGCGGATGTAAAGTCTGACAGTTCATCTCCTGCAGTTAAGCTCTCCCTGTCGGCAGAGCTTCTGCCGGTGATCAGGAGGATCACTGCAGTAGTGCCCTGTCCTACAGAAACAAGGCAGTCAGTTTTCAAAAATGAGCCTATCACATCTTCCTTATCACCCCAGTTCACCCCAGCTCCTGCTGTTTCCTGGTTGATAACGCTCTATGGGGTGCATGATGCGGAGTAGCTAGGCCTGGCCCGTTATCTGCCTAATTTAGCTCTCCTGTCCAAGGACCTGAACAAGCAGTGCCAGGCCTCTGAGGTGATCCTCAAGCGCACCTATTCAGCCAGTGTGTTCGCCGCAAGGCTAGGCAACTATAATAGCATCCTGGTAGCCTACCAGTACCATTTTCTGAGGTCCCTTTCTGAGAGCCACAGGTCCTCACCATAACAGTTAGATGAGCTGCACCTGGATAACAAGAACTTGCTCTGTGCCTCCAAACTCAATGGGCAGGCTGTGGGTAGGAACCTGGCTGTGCTGCTAGCTGCACGTAAGCAGCTTTGGCTTTTCCAGGCACCTGGGCCATCTGGAGTACTTCCTGGTGCTTCCTGGGTGCAATTCGAGCAGACTTCCCTTTTGGGGTGTGACTATAACATCGGTCACAAACTCGCAAGACGACGCTGTGGTGTCTCAGGAGGTAGCAGCTGTGCTGCAAAAAACAGCTATTTGCATGATAAATTCCCTGCAGTGGGAGTAGGGTTTCTATTTCAGGTGCTTCCTAGTACCATAGCGGGATGGTGGCCTCGACCTCAGATAGGTCAACCTGCATCTGAACCAAAGGAGGTTCAAAAAGTTGAGGATGTCAGTCAGGCCAGGTGACCACGATGGACCTCAAAGATGCCTTTTTGCAAATCCCCATAAAACCAGTGCACAAGAAATACTTGCATTTTGCCTTTCAGGGCATGGAGGCTATCCTGGCCCCCTTTGAGACTCAAAGACATCAAAGTGCTCAATTATCTGGACAACTGGCTCATTTGTGCCCAGTCTCCAGCACAGGCAGAGGCCCACACGGAACTTGTCACCAGCCACATTCAATGGTTGGATACAGTGAATCATGCAAAGAGGCAGCTCAGACCTTCACAGACAGCCTCCTATCTAGGGGTGCGCTTGGACTCCAGGGTCATGCTGTCCACTCTGTCAGATAGCAGAGTGCAGAGAATAGCCGTCTGTTTGGAGCTCTTTCAGCTTAATAGAGTGCTCACGGTATTGAAGTTCCAGACATTTCTGGGCTTAATGGCAGCAGCTTCCCAGACCCTTCCATTGGGTCTCCTATGCATACACCCTCTGCAGGCCTGGCTCAACAGCAGGGTTTTTCAGCCTGTGTTGAACCGCAACCACCTCTTGATATGTGTCTCATCACTGTCTAAAGGCACTCTTGATGGAAACAGCCAGCCCATCTACGCCTCAGCATAGCACTGGGCAGTTTCCCCAGAAGAGAGGTCGTCACCACGGACGCGTCCAGTCTGCAAGGTGTGTGGAATCCCCCTTGGCAGGATCTCCACTTCAATGTGTTGGAACTGCAGGCAGTTCATCAGGCTTTGCAGAATTCTTTCAAGAGATTTGAGGGTGCAGACAACACAACAGTGGTGGCTACATCTACCACCATGGTGGTCTTAGGTCACCTAGTCTCGATTGTGTAGCCCGCATGCTTTTACTCTGGGCACACGAGAACCTCCTCTCACTGAGGGCAGTACATCTGCCCGGGGTGACAAACTGGGCAGCGGACCTCGTCTCAAGGAGGGTCCCCAGCAGCTCAGAGGTGCTGAGCCTCATTTGAGAGAGTACCAGGAAAGCAGAGATAGATCTCTTTGCCTCCCAGGAATCAACCCACTGTCCCCTCTGGTTCTCCGTAATAGAAGGCAGGGACCCACTGGCAATAGTTGTCTTGGCTCGTTCATAGACTACAAGGATCAGAGTTGCTGAAGGTACGGTTCATAGGAAAACTTATATATGTTATATATATACGTGCATAATAGGTTTATAATAAATATTTATGCAGTCAAAAATGTTTAGCAAATAATACATGGATAGTCAGAGAGTTTTCTTAAGTCCGGTACCATTAGGCTCAGAGAACTCCTCTTTTAAATTGTTAGTATGTCCTTTTCGTAGGAAGATGTATCTGAAGAGAACACTCTCCTCTGGTCATTATCGGGTTCAGTGGTGATGTTTTGCATTTTATTGCTGGGATTTGATATTGTTGTTTTGACCGTTGCCATTAAAAAAAGAAAACAAACTATTAATTCTAATTTAGGTGCAGAACTTGTAAACAGGGAATTCCTCGTTTAAACTTTTAGCTTCTGATTAACTTTGTGACCCTTGAGCATCTCTCGCCACTCCTTAGTCTCATCCCTGCCAGCTGTGTAACCACAAACCAATGTAAATGAGCAGGTATTGTACATGTTCTTTTTATTGCAATAAAGTAGACACACTCTATGAATTAGTTTTTAACTCCTTGTCTGTATTTTCTACAGGTGAGATATGGAAACTTCGCCTTTATATGGGATGCAGCAGTTTTGGAATATGTGGCCATCAATGATGCAGACTGCTCTTTTTACACAGTGTGGAATAGAGTGGCTGACAGAGGGTATGGAATTGCCCTCCAACATGGCAGTCCCTATAGAGATATATTTTCTCAAAGGTAGGAGGGTTTTTTTTTTTACATACATGTTAGCAAGAAAGCTTTTATTGAATAATTATATTAACATTGACTAAAATAAGTAAATAAAAATTAAAAGTAAAATATTAAAATATGTAAGTCGCTCATTAAAAGCTGCACATAATTTGTTGTTGCTGTTAAGTTTCTTTAAAAAAGGCTTCAGGGAAATCAAAAACACAATTTAATCATATGTCAACCAAAAGTGTCCCCCACGGACATAGTCAATTTGAGAAAGTATTGGCCCAGAAAGAGAACAAGATGACTTTTTAAATCAAATACTCACAGTCTGAGTTAAGATGAAGGTGTTTACTGCACTGAAGCGCTCTGTCAGTCCATGGACCAGCAGAGTCAGTTGGGATCTGTGCTACTTCAGCCTTAGTCTACAGGCTTCTTTTAACCCAAGTCCTCTATGGACCAGAAATACTGCAGATATCCAAGACATTTATAAATGTTTAGTGGATTCTAAAGAAAATGTCCTTAACATGAACAAATACATGAAGACATTTTATTTTTGTTGTTGTAATAGGCCTTTCAGTCAATTCATTCGCCTACATGGTAATTAATGTAAGTATCTTTTTGTCCAGAAGATGTTTTAAAAGTACACAGTAAGAGAAAATGGGTTTTTTGGGTTAGTGACATCATTCTCTGTAAAATTCAAAGTGTAGTTCAGTACAGTGTGTTCCAATAAGAACATGTCTACTAATGATTTGTAATAGTGTTGATCTCAGGTAGGGATTGAAGTTTTAAGGTTTTATTTTTGATCCCTTTAAACTTATTTTGAGACGATTCTGTTTCCTAATTAAACTGAGAAAAAGCTGTTAATTACTGTGGCAGGAAATGGCCTTGCGGTGACTCAGACCAGAATAAGGAAGCACAACAACCAGGTATCTGCAGTTTCAACACAAGACATTTATTAAATAACAAAAGTAAATAAAATATTTAAACCAAAGACACTGCTCACAGAGCGAAAATAAATGTTTTAAATAAAATAAATCTCGAACACAAAATACAAAGAGACCTAAGGTCAGGCTGCGCAACTGCCTTCACTGATATTCTTTTAATTTTAGATTTCTCTCCTCGCTCGCTCTCGTTCCGTCTTTGAGCACCCCACCATCTCGAACACGGAGAGCTGCAGGCTTTTTTATACAGGTGACCATCTCTCAATTAGCAATAAATTAATCACTCAATTAATTCGGGAGATGGCCACCTTCTGCACGGGTTTTAATTATTAACGTGGATGGGCTTCCCATCCACACTGCACAAACAAAATACGGCCCTGTCGTCATTTACAATAAATACATTTTTAAAACAATAAAAAAACAAAAATGCACAGCTGCATTGTCATATATATAAATACAAAATAAACAAACAGTTTGTCGTCATCTATAAACAAAATAAAACACAATACAATAAACAAATACAAAATAACACAGGGGCGGAGGGGGGGACCCCGTTCTAAAAATAAACAAACAATACGATTAAACAGCAGGGTTTTCCTACCGCCCTGCTACAATTACAAAGCATTATCACTTGTTTTTACCTTCATATGTTATTTGCTTAATTTTTAACAGACGACAATAAGTTAATTGCTCATCGATGATCCTAATTGCATTTAATTCTTGCAGTTGCCTAGTTTATCGTTGTGCTTTTGTTATTTTCACTCGTTTCACAGTTGTCCCAGACAGATTTTCTTTTCATCATAAAATACCCAGTATGGAGTGTACACTGATAGGAAGTCCATCATTTTAAGCTCCTTGATTTTGTAGCAAAAAAAAAAAAAAAAAAACTTAAACCCAGTCTTTAATTAGTAATTGTCTCTTTATCAGGATGCAGAGACAGCTTAACAACTATTAATTAACATTTAAAGGCAGGTAGAGATCTTGAAAATAAAAAACGAAATGTTCAAGCCGTAATCTCAGGTCAACAGGGAACCAAGATCATTAAAGGAATTTCAGAACCAAATTCATGTAATTATGTGGACGTGAAAGATGGGGCATTTGGCCTATGCTATTCAGTCCCTAGCCCTCATAGATTCTTACATAATGAAAGGATATATTCCCATAAAGGCAGACGTCTGCAGTGCCACTTTAACTTTAGTAGATATCCATACATGCTTCATGTTCTTGATAGAATTTGTCCTTTTATAACCTTGCCTCAAGTCAGAGAAAGCTTCCTGATTTCATGCTAGCTTAAAAAAGAACCCACAGGACTCCGTGCTTCTATGGTAGAGAATTCAGCTCATATCTCTCGGCTAGGCAGTCAAGGATATAGGCCTTAAAATTAGGAATAAAAATAAGTGGGGCAAGAATTCTGCTTTATAAAACAGGAATAATACTTTCCATCAAATTTCTCGAGTGTATTTCTTATATTGTATAGAACTTCATATTCTATGGACTTCTGCTTGTGGGAACAAAGCTCAACCCCCTTTAGGGAGAAAGCTGTTCCTTAAAGCTAGTAAAACAAAGACATACCCGACTGAGCAGAATTCAGTTCCTTCAGTGTCTCATTCAGTAATTCACTGATTGTGAAAACCACATGACTAGAGACATGTATGTATTCTCTCCATTAAACACACACACACACACACACACACACACACACACACACATCCACACGTTATTACATTGACAAAATATTTACAGAAAAACTGCAGCTACAATCAATTTATTAATAGCGTTATCATTAAATTATACCAAATCACGTTTTTTATTTATAATGTTGCCAAAAAAAAACTAACTACAAACACAAATAACACTTCAAACGTATTTATTCATAGCGTACAGTCGTACATACTAAACTACATACAAATTAAATTCAAAACAATATAGATAGATAGCTTACCCTAGCACACCTGCTTGAAACCAGGTTTTTCATGATTATCTATGCTTGTAACTGTATAAACTTGTCTATAAACACTTATTATTTCATTTTATGATACGTGTACTTATATAAGCTGATAATCGTAAGTGAATTGCATTCAAAAATTTTATTTTTAAATGAAATGTAAATCTTGTCAATTTTAATGAACTGGTCACCCAAAGCAAGGGGATTTCAGTCTGAAGTCAGTTAAAAGTCTGAAATGTGTATAACATGGTGTTAGAACACTGGCCTAAGTATAAAAGTGTCTTTGTTAGATATTCTTAGTTAACTAGCATGTTACCTAATTAACCTTTTGTCACCAATTATTTTTAACAGGTGAGGTCCATGATTACTATAAATATAGGTAGCGTAGGCACAAGTTTGTCATTCCTGAATGTAAGGGAGCAGAAAATGGCAAAATATGCTCAGTTAAGCAAAGAAATGAAATACTCTGTAATTACTTTAAGAAATGAAGGTCAATCTTTAAGATAAATCGCAAGAACTTTGCAAGTGTTTGTAACTGCTGTGGTCAAGACCATCAAACAATTTGAAGAAACTAGCACTCATGAGGACCATACAAGGTCAGGCAAGCCAAGGGTGACCTCAGAATCAGAGAACAAGTTCATTCGAGTCACAAGTCTGCGAAACCGGCAATTAACTGCCCCTGAAATACATGCTCAGCTAAATGCTACTAGAAGTACAGATGTTTCAACATCAACTGTTCAGAGGAGATTGCGTGAAGCTGGCCTAACTGGAAGAATTGCTGCAAAGAAACCATTGTTAAGAGTGCAGAATAAGAGGAAGAGACTTGCCTGAGACAAAAAACACAGAAATGCGGCGTTTGAGGAGTGGAAGTCGGTCTTATGGATCAAAGTTTGAGTCAAAATTTGAAATATTTGGGTCTAACTGCCGAGTATTTGTAAGACGCAGAGAGGGTGAGTGCATGAGTTCTGCATGTGTGGTTCCCACTGTCAAGCATGGAGGAGGCAGTGTCATGGTCTGGGGTTACTTTGCTGGTGACACAGTTGGTGATCTGTACTAAGTCCATGGCAAGCTCAACCAGCATGGCTATCATAGCATACTTCAGAGGCATGTCATTCCATCAGGATTACGGCTAGTTGGGCAGGCCTTCATTCTTTAGCAAGATAATGACATGAAACACACCTCAAAGTTGTGCAAGAACTATCTGGTGAAGAAGGAAAGTGAAGGACAACTCAATCTAATGACCTGGCCTGCCCAGTCTCCAGACCTCAATCCCATAGAACTTGTATGGGACGAACTGGACAGAAGAGTCAAATCAGAGCTACTCACAGAGCTACTGCCCTACATCTCTGGGAATTGCTGCAGAAGAGCTGGGAAGACATGTCGGGTGATTTCCTGCTGAAACTTGTTAACCGAATGCATCGTGTTTGTGAGGCTGTTATTAAGGCAAAGGGTGGCTATTTTGAGGAATCCAATTTTCAATTGACTTGAACATTGCTTTGATACTCCTTAGGTTTTGTTTTGTATATTGTAACATGTGTTTACATTTTCAAGTATTTACAGAAACGTATACGGTGTAAAACATTGTCAATTATGAAAAAAACCTAGTTTCCAGCAAGTGTACTCAAACTTTTGACTGGTACTATATATATATATATATATATATATATATATATATATATATATATATATATATATATATATATATATATATATATATATATATATATATATATATATATATATATATATATATATATATATATATATATTGTAATACAGCAGGGAGGGGGTTAATACCCTCCCTGCAGAAAACATGTGCGTATGCACATTTTGTTAATTGTTTTATTATTAATTATCACCTGCACCAGGTAGCTATTGTTAAATTAAACCCAGGTGCAGGGTATTTATAGAGAGCAGACAGTCTGTTCGGGGCTGCTGTGAGTGAAGAGCCTGGTTGCGCAAAGGCAACCGTAAAGTATCGTGGTGCCGAAAGGGTACATGAGTGTATGCGTGTGTGTATACGTCTTTTTGTGAACTGGTAAACAGATTAGCTGTCCGGTCTCTGTAGTTAGGTTCCAGATTGTGTTGTACTTAGTGCTCCGAATGGGAGCTAGGTGTTTATTTTCTGTTTTGTATATTTCTGTTTATTAAAAGTGCGCGTCAACACTGTAAAAATCAATTTCTTGTGTCTTGGGTCTGAATTTAAAGAGACAACGAACCGTGTGAGTGGCGGAATCAATTATATATGGTAGCAGCGTGTATGGGTGCCCCTACGACCCAAAAGAAATGGAAAGTATAGAAGAGGTGATCAAGAGGATCAATAAAAAATACTGCTGAGAAAAAGAGCAGACATTGAGACTGGAGAGAGAGATGAGAGAGTCAGGATGGGCTCTGCTGGAAAAAAGGGAGCAGGAACCAACAGAACTGGAGCTGCTACTCCAAAAGTGGGAGCCGGCAGATATTGCGTTGTCGGCACTGTAGGCGAGAGAAGTCCCGGAGTCGCTTGCACCAGAGGAGCTGATGCAGGGAGAACAGGAGGAAGAGACCGTCCCAAAGCCAGAGGAGGTGAGCACCGCACCTCCACCACAGCTCCAGCCCATAACCCTGGAAAAGTTTCCGGCGCTCCTTAGGTCAGTCCCTTGCCCCTTGCTCCTGGACACCCTGCCGGTCTTTCTAGACCTCCCTGCGCTGGACCTGGAGCCCAGGAGTCTGCAACATTGGCCACAGCTCTGCCCCTGGTTCCCTGCTCCGCTCTTCCCGATCACCCAGATGTCGCTGGGCTGCTGCCAGACGTTGCTGGTGCTCCCCTTGTTTGCTGCTTCGCTCCCCCTGAATGATCGGACATCGCTGCGCCGGTCCCCAGGTAAAGACCTTTGTCCACTGCTGCATCTTCCTGTTCCCCGGCCGTCGCTTCGGTCGGCCCTGTCATCCCAGTAGGGTCCCGTGTCGCCGGTTCACGGTCCCTTCTGGGAAGCGCCGGAAGGACCGACCCACCCTCAAGCCCGCCCGTGGAAGAGGGCGAAAATGGACATTTGTGGACTTAAGGGTGGGTGGTTGTGTTTTAGTGGAGGGGGTGGCCTTGGAATGGCCGGTCAGTGTTGCACACTTGTGAGAGAGGATGTGTAATACAGCAGGGAGGGGGTTAATATCCTCCCTGCAGAAAACATGTGCGTATGCCCATTTTGTTAATTGTTTTATTATTAATTATCACCTGCACCGGGTAGCTATTATTAAATTAAACCCAGGTGCAGGGTATTTATAGAGAGCAGCCAGTCTGTTCGGGACTGCTGTGAGTGAAGAGCCTGGTTGCGCAAAGGCAACCGTAAAGTATTGTGGTGCCAAAAGGGTACGTGAGTGTATGCATGTGTGTATACGTCTTTTTGTGAACAGGTAAACAGATTAGCTGTCCGGTCTGTGTAGTTAGGTTCCAGATTGTGTTATACTTAGTGCTCAGAATGGGAGCTAGGTGTTTATTTTCTGTTTTGTTTATTTCTGTTTATTAAAAGTGCCCGTCAGCACTGTAAAAATCAATTTCTTGTGTCTTGGGTCTGAATTTAAAGGGACAACAAACCGTGTGAGTGGCGGAATCGATATTCTATATAATATATATATATATATATATATATATATATATATATATATATATATATATATATATATATATATATTCTTTTTAAAATCTGTGCTGTTTGATTTTTACCCACACACCAGATAATTGTAAATCACCATTACATGTGAAGTTATCTAGATAAATTTACATTCTGCATGATGCTTTGCACAATTTTTAAATTAAGTTTTCAAATCATACACAAGATATTCCCATTATTTATTTATTTTCCATTGGCTGCTGTTTGCAGATGTGAGAGACATCTCGCTGTAGTAGTTTCCATTACAGTGAATTATGCTTCCGTTCATTTTTCTTGATCTCGACAGGAAGTGATATATGTGACCTACGACAAGTAAGCTTTTTAACGAGAAATCTGTTCATTAACAACCTCATCGACTCCATTTTGAAGCATTAACGGATTGATTTAATTAACACATTTTGTTTGAAAATCACTTGCTATTAAAACTATTGTTACTATAATACGAGTTTGATACAATAACACTGTTTTTTGAAAGTGTTTTAACATCCGACTCTCTCATTCACACTTTTTACAGGTACAGGAATGTAACATTGATGTGCTAGAAAAAAAAACTGAATGAAATTACAAAACAAACAACTTGGGCTGTTAAATGCTTAAATCACCGGCTTTCTAAAAAAAATAATAGTGACTTTAAATTAATTACTTAATAATTAATAATCTTCATCCCAACAAGCACTCTTTGGGTAGTACAAACCGGTACATTCACTGCTGTCTGGTCCCCAGGGACTGTTAACGTACCGGTACATTCTGCATCTTTAAACTTGAATTATTGAGCCTTCAAAACTCCTGATAACATGTTATTGTAACACTAAGTTTCTGTAACACCTTTTATTGGTCTTGTGCACCCTCTGCCAGGTATTGACTGAATTACATACAATAAATAGTCACAAAATTGTCAACAAAACTGGTAAAAATTGCTCAGTGAGAAAGAAGTATCAGAAATAATACTGAATTCGGATTATAATTTACATTCAAATACATACAATTTTTCTACTGAATTGGATGTCAGCGAGTTTGTCAGTAAAGACTATAGAATATTTACCATCAACATCAAGTGACAGCGAATAGGTGGCGCCAAGCTCTGTGCGGTGCTCCATGCTTCTAGGAGTATCATACGCCGAAGCATTAGACTCTCACTCCCTCTGCCCCCACAACGTGGAAGCACCAACAAACTTAAACTTAGTTTAACTTGCAACATAAACAATATTATAACCCAGGGGATAAAGGCTGTAGTAATTTTCATTCTAAAATGCCTCATTTTAAAAGGAACAGACATTATCTGGGCTCTCTCATCCAGCTGGGGCCTACTCACAATTTTTTTCTTTGAAAACTAGTAAACTAAACATCTGGAAGTCCCCCTTATGGTTTTCTTTTGTTGTTATCTAGTTTCTATAGAAACATGTCTAGATGTAAAAAGATATGCATAGAAGAAGAAAAAAAAAAGGCCCCTCCAAACAAGAATAGTTGTGTTACTCATTTAAAGTGAGGGCTGAGTTGTATCTGCATGTCAACGCATTATTGATTTCACACACACACTCGTAGTGCTTGAGTTTTAATATTAACAAGACTATAATTAACAGAACAAATAAATCAATAGGCGACAATATACTAATATTGTTATTTTCACCTCCATGTAAAATTACTTCTAAACCCCTTTCACATTGGCATGCTCTGCATATCAGGACCCGGTGTCATGCAGGTCGGGTATGCGATATCACACTGCTTTAGGTAAAACAGGGTTGACCTGGGTGACAGACGCGTATCAATGCCACAGAAGCAGCTTGTTACTGATGCTTGCATCCAAGCTTCTCTTGATTGAACAGTGGGCCTAAATGTTGATTAGAGAAATGTTTCTTCAACCCTGCTGCAATCTGGCTCATGCTGTGTCTCAATCAACAAAAATATGGCTAAACAGAATAAACAGAAAAGTTCCTTGCTGAAGTGAAACCTTCACACCGGTTGGCTGTTTGTTATTGCGCCGGCTCACGAACAGCCGTCAGGCATTTTGTCTCACTTACCGGGTCAAAGCGTGTCAACCCACATCATGAGGTGGGTTAACCCACATATGACCCAGTTAAGTGGTTTCACACTACGCAGGAATGTGACCCGGGTAGCCAGGACCCAGGTAGGAGTGTCAGTGTGAAAGGGGCTTAATTCAGTACTATTAATAAAATGGTCATCAATAGAGGTGTGAGACATTTTATACATGTGTTTTGTATACAGCTGACAAACACAACTGTACAAAAATGTGACATCCTTAAAAAAAAAAAAAATAGATACTGTGTAAAGATGTGCTATCTACAAAAAGAGCCTGGTTCAAAAAAAATTACATAATTGGCACTACCGTGTGCTTACATACAGTACACATTTCAAAAAGGGAAGACAACTTCCTTTCAGTCAGTAAAACTCCAACAGGTTGCAAAATAGGCTGTTTGACTTTTTTCCAGTAACTGTCTTTTACTTACTTAAGCCCTCTTTTTTATTATTATTAATTTTAGTCCATTTTGCGATGTTTATTAATTAAGCATCTGGTGACAGGAGATAATGTTTTTGTAAATTATACCCCAGTATATTGAAAATATCTGTTCTTGTACTTACATAAATGGCAGTGCTAAATAATTAATTTAATTCAGGTAAAGAGTAGGGTACATTTTGAAATTTATGTCTATTTCAAATGCCTTACATGTAGTTCCACTTGAATTAAAAAGCATAGAGCACTATGTTTCTCTTTTCCAAAAAACATTACAAAGTAAAGTCTAGAAACAAATAAACTGATAGTTAGTGTCACTATGACCCCATCAGAGCTTGCTGCTAAAACAAATGTCAGCTAAAAGTGTTATGCCTGAGATTCTGTCCTGTTCTTGGCTTTCTAGCTAGTGAATTTTTATATGTGCCTAAATTTGGTTGGTGAAACATGACTTGCCTGATAGATGTTAAATGCATTTACAGGTAATGCGTGCAGTTTTTGAATAATGAATGGGGAAAGCCATTTTGAAATCATAAAATATTTCCAGGGGAAAGTGGTGTGGAAACTTTGACAGCTCATGCTGTTTTTCTGTCTTTAAACTTGAAGTGCCTACAGCTTTTTGGTGACACTTTTGTGTGGGGTCACCATGAAATTGCTCAGAACTACTGAATTGAGAGAAATTCAGTGTCATAATACGACCAACATCCAAACAATATAAAGCTTTTTTATCCACTGTTATTGGTCAGTCTATAAAATGTCTGATCAGAGAATGAGAAGAAAAAGTGTCTCACCTCTGGCAGGGTAATTGTATTGTTCACAGTAATTTTCAATTATATTGTCACTGTAAATTATTCCACGTAACAAACACTTCAATTAGCACTGTTTAGTTTCCTATATGCACGTTACTGGAATATCTGCATTGGTCCTCCTGAGATTGCTAGTTAAATATATTCATTGTCGCTAACATTATACTTTAAGGAATTTGTGAAAATGGGGATCAGGGGTGGTCTGATGAAACAGTTTTTAATTTTTTTTTTTAGCTATTATCTAAATAGGTGTTAAGCCATGTCTCATTAAGGGTGAGGGATCAGGAAAAAGTCTGTTTTCATTTCCATGCTGGGGATTGGTTTGTCTGGAGGTCCAGTTTCTGAGGGTGTGGCTGTGGACAGGTTTCAGAACGCTGGGTGAGATCAGTTTTCATACTCACACTTGTGCTGGCTTTGTTTAGCTGCTGTGTTTCTTTTTTCCATGGGGACGTGGCATTACAAATAGACATTTCTGCTTGGACGATTTGTTGTTTTTTTTTACCGGGGTTAAATGAGCACCTTGATGCAAAAGGTTGAGGGAGTACAGGATTTCCCTTTGGCTCGCGGAGAGCCGCCCTCGTGGATGTGAGACCAAACCGATCAGCCTCTATGGCTGGATAGCAAGTGTTACTTCCCCCAAAGGGAACCCAGAAAGTAGAGAATGGAAACCTGGGAACCTGTTAGGATAGATTTGGTCACAGAGGACAAGGTCAGTCCTGCTGGGCCTGTATGGTTGGGAATTGAGCTTCACTTGCCCCTAGAGGGAGACCGTTTTAGGTGTGCAGCAGCATAGTGGAGGAGGAAGGTATAGAGGAAGGGAGGATAGTGGAAAACAAAAAAGGCAAGACAGAAAACAAGGACTTGGGGTTTATCGATGGCAGCTGCCAAACAGATCGGTGTATATCTTTAATACTGCTCTATTTTGTCTCAATTATAACACACCAGCAGACACTGGCTTAAAAATATTGCCATAAATTCAATGAGAAAAATGACACATCATTTCTTTAACATTTTTTTTTCCATTATTTCAGGCTTTTCTGTAGGCTACTTTTTAGTAGGCTTATCTGTCACTGTTTCATGTTTGGTCAGCTGTACTTGGTGTGAGCCTGTGTGACATTCTGTCAAAACTTCTGTTATTATTACGAAATGAAATCATTTGGAAACTCTGTAACCCACGGGGGCAGTGGGGTTAAGTAATGTCCAATAAACCCATTAAAAAAGTTTACTCCAGTAAACAATACAATACAATACAATTTGCTTTTATATAGTGCTCTTCATGCAGAGCATCCCAGAGCGCTTTAGAGTAAAAAATAATAAAAAGCAATTGGTCAATCAATCCAGCTCAAAAAGAAGGTAATGAAAACAAATATGTTTTTAAAACTGATTTAAAAGATTCAACTGTGCCAGCATTTCTGATAGAAATTGGGACAGAGTTCCAGAGGCACGGTGCATAACAACTAAAAGCCCTTGCCCATCTTGATTTTAAGTGACTTCTGAGAACCACCAATTGTTCAGCATTTACTGATTGTAATACATACTTTTAACAAAGAGTTTGTGGTGTAAAGGTGCTAAATATTGCACTTCCACATGTAGAGAGAGGGGGTTCTTTTATTATAGTGATTTATTTTTCTCAGAATAAAGGAACATCATTTTTATATTTAGTTCTTTATACTTTGAAGGTATGTGGAACTGCCTTGTAATACGATATAATATTTCAGAGACTTGATTATTTTGATTTTATATTTCTGTAAATGAATTAATTTGAGATATTGCATCTGCTTTTTATTGGCACAGTGCTTTGTAATACTAAGTTTGGTTTCTCCTGATTTGGGATATTTGTTTTGTAGTGTCATATGGTGACATTACTGTGCAGAATGAAAACGTTATATGCTAGATTTTACTGTTTCATGGGTCAGACTCAGACTCTAAAATAAGACTGGAAATAAGATTTGGAAGGTGACTTATTTCTATATGTTTTGTAAATGTTCCTTCAAAATTAATACAAATTGCATAAAATAAGAGTTTACTTTATTAGTCTACAAGTGGTGTATCCTGTAAAGGCGCTCCACGTGGAGTGCAGGGTATGCCCTATAGCCTGGTGGTCGCCAGTTCGAGTCCTGGCACTGACGAGAGCTCCCAAGAGGTGGTGCACAATAGGCCGAGCATCGTCTGGTTGGGGAGGGCTTAGGTTGGCCAGGCTGTCCTCGGCTCACCGTGCACCAGCGACCCCTGTAGACTGACTGGGTGTTTGAGGGCTTGCCTATTTTACAAAATACATAAGAACATTTTTAAACAAAATCACTGTTCTGCTTTTACAGTTGCAATGTACGGATTACTCAGTTATCAAGAATCTCAGTTTGCACCTTATTCTGACAATATTTTTTAAAAACTGTTTAAATGTTTTGGGCTGGTATTTTGAAAACTAAACCAAACTCCAAACTCTCAAAAACTACAGTGGCTCTCAAAAGTATTCACCCCCCTTGGACTTTTTCACATTTTATTGTGTTACAACATGGAATCAAAACAGATTTAATTAGGAGTTTTTGCCACTGATCAACACAAAAAAAGTCCATAATGTCAAAGTGAAAAATAAAATCTACAAATTGTTCTAAATTAATTACAAATACAAAAAAGAAAATAATTTATTGCATAAGTATTCACCCCTTGAGTCAATATGAGGCACCTTTGGCAGCAATTACAGCCATGAGTCTATTTGGATAAGTCTCTACCAGCTTTGCACATCTGGACACTGCAATCTTTGCCCATTCTTCTTTGCAAAATTGCTCAAGCTCTGTCAAGTTGGATGGGGACCTTTGGTGAACAACAATTTTCAACTCTTTCCACATATTCTCAATTGGATTGAGGTCCTGGGTTTGACTGGGCCACTCCAGGACATTGACCTTTTTGTTTTTAAGCCACTCCAGTGTGGCTTTGGCTGTATGTTTGGGGTCATTGTCCTGCTGGAAGATGAATCTTCTCCCAAGTCCCAGGTCTCTTGCAGACTTCAGCAGGTTTTCCTCCAGGATTTTTCTGTACTTTGCTGCATCCATTTTGCCCTCTATCTTCACGAGCTTTCCAGGCCCTGATGCAGAGAAGCATCCCCACAGCATAATCTTTGTTTTGCTCTTACTTGAATGTGATCTTATCATACTTTTATAACTTCTCTTATCTGTATTATGATATTGTTTAATGTAATATTTTATAATTTGCTAAGTCTTAATGTGATATTTTATAATGTGATACTTTGTACTGCGATATTTAGTAACAATTTTAAGTGGCCCTGGATAAGGGAGTCTGCTAATAATTTAATTATTAATATAATAATAATAATAATAATAATAATAATAATAATAATAATAATAATAATAATAACAACAACTTGTAGAGGAGAGCAGCGATGGTGGCGAACCGGGGAACGAAGCGGCGGTAGTAGGAGGCTAACTCCAGGAACCCCCATAGCTGTCTTATTTTTGCCAGGGCTGACCAGCGCTGCACAGCCTCCACCTATTTAGGGTCTGTCCAAATCCCATCCTTCCCCACACAGTGTCCCAGGAAAGTGACCTTGCGCTGCATCTAGAAGACGGTGCGCAGATTGGATAGTGCCTCTTCAAAGGTGGGGGCGTGTACCAGCAGGTCATCCAGATACACTAAACATCGCTGGGGGGGAGTGCCGGTCAATACCTGTTCCATCAAATGTTCAAAGGTCGCAGGGGCGTTGCAGAGGCCGAAGGCAAGCACTTTGAACTGACAGAGTCCACGTCCGGTGGAGAAATCGGTCTTGGAGTGGGCATCAGGGTCGAGTTCCACCTGCCAGTATCCGCTTCTCAGATCCAGGGAGCTGAACCAGGTGGAGCTGACCAACAAGGTCCAGATACTCATTGATACGGGGCAGTGGATAAATCTTTTTTTTGTGACATCGTTGAGGTGGCGGTAGTCGGGCGCAAACCCTCCACCCACCGTCTTTTTTTTTAAACCAGCACAATCGGGGATACCCAAGGACTGCTAGAGGGCTCGATCCCATCAGCGACCAGCATCTCGTTTTGGATCTGGTCTGCAACTTCCTGGCGGGCTAAGGTGAGGCGACGTGGAGGTTGACGAATGGGTCTGGTGTTCCCCATATCAATCAAGTGCTCCACAAGGTGAGTGCGCCCTGTCTGTTTCTGCCTGGGAAGCAAAAATGTCTGGAAACTCTGTTAATAGCTGTCGCAACTGGTCATGTTGACTGCCATCTAGCCCTTTACAGGTGGATGACATCAGTATGGACGACAGTAATGGAGGAGCCTGTGTCTATGAGAGCCGTACACGACACATCTTTGATCTTGACTGGTGTGTATAGGAAGGCTCCCTATCCAGTGCGTCCCATGGCGGCAGGTATAGAGTTTGGGGAATAGGCAGGTGGGGTCCATGTCTTCCCCTCTATGCGGACCAGTTCTCATTTCCCAGAGCCTGACGCGTCTCAACCTGGTCCTCCAACACGTGGCAGTCAGCCATGACGTGGCCTGGTGTCCTACCACCAGCAGATCCTTTCTGGATCACTTCTCTTCCCGTGGTTCAGGGGCCGGGTCCCGTCAGGATAAGGTTGCCTCTCTGCCCTGTTGAGTCCTGAAGACTGGACGGCTGGTAGTATGGTGTTTTGTGGACTGGTCCAAGAGTACAGCCTCGATGGTGGTAGCACGATTTATGGCCTCATTCAGGGAGTCAGGGGCTGCAAGGCATAGTTGGTAGCATAGTTCTATGGGTTCTATGCTCCGTAAGAACGTGTCTAGTGTGATGCGGCGGAAGCTATTATCTTTTGTCTTCACAAAACTATTGTCTTCATTGCGGTATGCTGTCAAGATTTCGCAACATACTCTTTTTTATTTATATATTTGCTCTGGGCACACTTTTAAACTCATGGGAGACGTTCAAGGAGAACAGAGATGTTTTAAACTCCTGTAGTGGTTTTGTTCATGCACTGGGTGTGCTATATGTCCAAACAGCTAATATTCAAGAAAATCACACAGAATCATTTAATTTGAAGCTTTAACTAATTAGAGCAGTACTAGTGCGTTTTTCGGGTTATTAAATGCTATAAAAAGTTGGATTGGTTGCGCAGACCACCATGGTTGTCATTGCTCTTTGGCTATAAAACTCCAAAAATTATAATATGCCCATCGCTAAATTCTAGAACATTCAATATATATCACTCTCTTAAGACTATACCTTATAGCAATGCATCAATATAAAAGAGATATTAAATTCAAATATATGCTTACCTTCTAGTGTATGGAAATGTAGTGTAGGATATATTGAAAAATAAAAACTTCAAAAGTCAGAGACTTGACTTCGACCAATCAGCAATCAGTTTTTCCAAGTTCCTCAGAGCATGGACCACACAAGTTGTAGTTAATAAGTTGAGCAATACCTGACTGGGGTTTTAGCTTTGGTTTTTATAAGATTTTCCCTCAAATGAATACATCAAGTGTCCCAATTAAATCTGTTCATCAATCTGCCTTGACAGTTCCTATCTTTGAGTTAATGATATTTTCTAGAAGGATCCGGTCAACGCTGTTTTAAAAATTAACTGAATCTGAGCTCATATGTGTATATGAGAGATGTTTTTAATATGTAAAACCAGGTCTGTTTAATTCCATTAACCTCTTCGCTGCATATTATATTACCTTTTCAGAGTGTTGTCAATGGGTCAGTTTAACTTCATGTACAAATGTGTGTTAACAGTGTAGAACAAAAAGACTGTAGGGGTTTATCACAGCCTTTGAATAAGCATACAGTGGTTAGTTCAGTTATTTCCATTTAAATTTAAGCTATAATAAAACATGTTAAATATAATAGCCTTATATAAACTTGTACCATGCTTGGACTAAAACTGAGCGCCATCTCTCTGTTTCTAAAAGTTGCCTGCACAAGGAGGTTTCCACACACCTTGTTTACTTGCCAAGCCTATTGTTTTAATTAATATGAAACTCCACTGTAAGCATTTTTTCAAATTCCAAAGTTATTTTTAGATCGCAAACGTTTTCCCAATTAAAATTACTACATATCTGATAAGGACTGATACTTTAGATCACTTTTCTATTTTAATCAAATGCTCATTCGGCTGCCAAGTGTTCATTCATTTCTATTATATCATGAAGAGAGTTAATTTTGGAAAGACCTTGGATTCAAAACTGCTGACGACCAGTAAATCTCGCTTTTAAGAGCCAACGCTGAATCCTGCTTTGAGGTGCCAAAGACCAAGCTTTATTTTGTGAAAGTCTAATGCCCTTCCAAAATTATACTGTGTGTCTGAGACAAACATTTATAGAAAAACTGTAGAGCTTAAAGTTATTTATTTCACTTTCAAACTCTATAGCTTTTTCTGCAAACAAGTACCTCTGTTTATTACTGCAGTAAAATCTTTATATAAACTAAACATGAATATTATTTGGTTTAATTGATGTTGTAATATTTAGGACTTTTTGTTTAGTTGGAGAAATTGAATTAATTCTTAAATTGATTAAAAATCCAGTTAAAGCAGGTTAAGATAACCTCTGCTTGTTGCCAATTTTAGGGTTGATTAATATGAAACACTATCATAAGCATTTTTCAAACCAATATCTAACTTAACATATTAACACGTCCTACGCTTTCCATTCCCATTTCTTCCTGCCAGGTTCTAATTAATTTATGTTATATATAGATAATTATTATTGTAATATATACTCCTGTCTTCTGTTATCCAAAAGGTATTTCCGTTTGTTGTTAAATAAAATAGCTTATTGTTAACAAGATCGCTCATTATAGAGAGGATCTTGGCTTTTAAATTGCGAACTATCAAAAAATCCTCGCTTCATCAGCCAAAACCAATAAGTTATGTTCAACACTGCCTGTACTACAAGCAGGTGAGAATGAGGTTACAACATTAGTTCACTGTATATGTAAAGTTACAGTTTATACTTTAAATGATTTTATAACATGTAGTTCTAATTCTGGTGTGTCAATATAGCAATCTCTTATAAACTGCAATTCTATTTTACTTCACAGAAGACAAGCGGCTAATTTTTAATTATTAATATTAATTGAATATTTAAACTTAGGCCTGCTCATACATTTACTTAATGTTATTATATTAGGTTTCTTATTTATTTAAATACTTTAGTTTTTTCTTACTATAATCAAACCTAGTTTGATTGCTTCTGGCATATTAACTGTGCTCCATAGATTCTGCCATTCTGCTGTCACTGGATCAGGATGTTTTGAGGCTCTGAGTCTAATTAAAAATATATACTTTTGTCTGATAAGGGAGGTTTGGAACTTTCAGCAGGTCAGTCTGACCTTCAGTGCAATGAACTCCTTCTCACAGGCCTTACACAGATCTGCCAATAATATGTTCTACTGGTTTTATATCCTTTAAAACACATTACAATCATCAGCCTGCTTCCAGTAGCTGTGACAGTCTTGGGTCAATTACTGCTCTCAGACTCAGTTTCTGCTCACAGGTGTGGGTGACAGTCTTTAAAATCCTGATACCTGCAAAAACTTAAATCTTGCTAGCTGGGCTCCCGTCTCTACATTCTCACTCCCATCTTTAGTGGGCAAATACGTTTTAATTGAATCTGTGTCCATCAAAGAACCGCACACCCTTGATACTGAGGCCTTCCATGCAAAATGATTTAATGACTTTCTGTTCTGTATAGCACAAAAGAGACATGCCAGAACCATCTGTGACAATGCTGTCGTGGCCAAGCAGTTGATGTCAGCTCCCAGAGCTCCCAAACGTTCTCCGTGGGCCCGCCTGCGGTTCTGTAGATGGTTCTGGAGCAAGAGGTAGGATTGACACTCCCCGAACCACCTCTTCAAAGCCCTTAAAAGGACCTGGTATCGGCTCTCTCTTCTGGGTCCAAATCCAACAGTATCTCTACAGCGCCACTTCAAGAGATTGGATTATATAAGAAGCTTTGATGGCAAAGCTCCAGTCGTGCTCAGCGGCTGTTAGCGCAAACTGCGCCAGGAAGGCTTCCAGCAATGTCTGGCCGGAAAAGAGGGGAAGCTTCGGTGCAGCGATACAGCGGCAGGGGGCGGTGGTGGCCTTATTTTGGTAGGCAGCGCGCTCTCTCTGTGTTGAGCTGCCAGTTGTTCCATCTGTTGCAGCATGGTCTCGCAGCCAGCTTGGACCTCCAGAAGTGAGGGTCCCGGGTTGGTGGACTAGTATGCTGACTCGATACGAGATGACGCCTTGGCAGAGTCCTGTTCTGGCTCTGCAGCTGCAGAGTTCCAGGTGGAGCTTCTGGAGAAGCAGCGTGAAGCTGGGTCATGGAGGCTGCGCATCCCACATCAGAGTAAACTCTTCACTGTGACGGTGGGTGTGGGGGAGTGTGACATCGATCTGTTTCCCTCTACCTGCTTTCGCTTTCACCCCAGCGGCTGCCCATTTCCTGTGAGCAATGAGAGGAACCAGGCTGCAACGGCAACAAGTCCTCTTCAGCAGGTCCACTAGACCCGATGCTATAATATTTGGAAAGGAATCGCTGATACCTATTTCATGTGCCCACAAGTAATATGTGCACCAATCACTCACACTACACATAAAATAGCTACAGCGTTTAAAACTCTGCATGATTTATTTTTTCTAAACGGACTCTATATCCACACAAGCTGAAATTAGCCGACTCTATTGCAGGTAAGTGTAGTGGTGAGTACATTATTAATCATTTTAAAACACACTAGTATGTATCGCAACCAAATATTATGTATAAAATGGCAGTCAATACAGTTAATTTAATTCTGTTTGTTAACAGTAAAGAGTGATGAGTGCGTGCTTAGCTGGAATACACTCTATCACATTGACATCACAGAATTGCTTTAAGTATCCTTAAACGCTTTGTATCTCACTTGGAGTTTATTATCTTCACACAATGGCTGTCGTGCAGTAACAGAATGCTGCCTTATTACTTTATCAAAGATGAGCTAGCCCCAGCGTCAATCTAGGGACTGCTATACCGCACATGTTAAAGAGCTGTGTTCTTTGCACTACTTATCATCTGCTTCCTTTCAGACCACAGTTGTAATGTCAGGAGGGATAGCCCAATCCACATTTTCCAGAGTGCTAGGCAAATTTCTGGATGTCATGCTAAAAAGGGCAGGCCTACACATATAATTTCCTAAGGATACTAGATGTTGGCTTTTCCAAACAACTCTCATGCTGAGTGACCTCAGCCGTAAGGACTCTCAGCTCCTGATCAGAAAACTTTTATTTTCTTTAACATGCGCCAATAGGACTTTGCTATGTTACGGATATTTTTTTTTGGTTTGTATTTTCGTGCTCCATAAATGTCGTACTAAATCTGCAAGTGCGGCTGCTAAATTCACCGATGTGCTCATTGAGACCCTCATTATCATAATTGCAGATCGTTATTTGCGCGTGTTGAGTAATCAGCATTGCTCTTAAGCTTACATAGGGTGCAGTGCAAAATAATTGCCTGGCCACAATGCAGTTAGAATTTTGCATCAGCTATACATACATCACCCCCTTAGTTTTTTTTATTTTTTTTTTTTACTTTTCTTACCATTACCTACTTCATAGATTAAATTGCCTATGATTTATGTTACACCATTTCTGCCATGTAGATATAAAATGAATACATGATTATTTGTATGGTAAAACATGAATAAGTACTGGGCAGGGCCAGCGTCAGGGGGGGCGCGAGGGATGCGACTGCACCCAGGCCCGGCCTCTGCTGGGGACCATACCAAAGATAAGATATTCTATAACATCTTTGCTCATACCCCCCCCCCCCCCCCCCCCCCCCCCCCCCCCCCCCCCCCCCCCCCAAGTCCATTATCAAAAAACAAAAACAAAAAACTGTTCTCCAGGTGGTTCAAAAATAAACCGTGGCAAAGTTGTTCTGTCAGTCAAAACACATATTATCAAATCAGAGCTACGTAGGCGGGACTCAGCGTGAAACTTTATAATAGGTCAGTGTCAATTAAAAAACAAGACTCTTCAATTTACAGGGGGGTGCACTTCTTTCACAGCTGCTGTTTATAAAGATTATAACAAACAATTTACTAACAAGGTATATAATCACAAATGCTTCTGAAAAAAATAAACATAGACCTATCAGTCAACTTTTAATTCTCTGTGCGAACTCCTATATCACACCCCAATTTTCCACAATAGACTTCTTGCCTGGTAAAAAAAGCACTTGGTGGAAGTAAGCTAACTTTTTCACAGTTGTGGTAATAAGTACATAACGTACGGTATATTGAATATGCCATCAAAACACAAGTCGGGTTGTTCAAAGAGAAAACAGCAGAAAGACTCTGAAAAGAATTTCCCAAAAAGAAGCAGAAAATTAAAAAAAAAAGTGAATAGTAAATGGTTTAAAAGTGGGCTGACAACAGCAGTGGGAGTATAGGTCGGCAGTGGAACTGCCAGCCTCCTCCTCGCATGAAAAATAAACAACAGTTGAGCCAGAGGAAACACAATCAGAGACATTGGATTTTGGAAATGTAAAACAACAGCAAATACAAAGTACTGAGTCATGTATTCTAAACCTGGTACCAAGTCAGGCATGATGCAGCTACTTGCCCTGATTTTTGTACCAAAGAGCTAAGAGTTGAAATCATGAAACATAAACCTGTGCATCTAAATAAACTGACGTTGAATTCCCCAAAAATCACACATGATTTGTACTCCTTTTTGGTTGAGTTTTTTTTTTTTTGTGTGTGTGTTTTTTTTAGGTCTATTTCACACTCTTACTCTCTTGGTACTGGTATCATTCCACAGCTGCCATAGGAAAGGAACTTGATAGGTCCAAGAAAAGTTTAAAAAATGCACTGAGAAAAGTAACCAGAACATTCAGAAATCCACTGACTTCAATTCTTTCTTGTGTGCTGGAAAATAAACGTGTACTAACATAAGAGGAGATTTTTTCACAAGCAGAATATGAACAGTGACAAAAATAACATCACTGGTGGCAGTAGTGCTTTTGCAGGAGGGCATGTGAATATTTCAAACTCTATAAAAATGTCACAAAAAAAAAATTGTCAGCAAAGTGTGCACTGCTCTCAACCTCTCCCCTCTCAGCACATGCTTTGTACACTTTCATGTAGATAATAAGATGTAGATAATTTTGGATAGCTCCTAAGTGTGTGCTACCAATCACACTTTCATATATATTAGGGTGCATCATTGTGAAAACATTCATTTTATTTTCTGAAAATAGATGTATTTTCTCTACCCCATTATGAGTCCTACAGTATGATATCTGTAGTACGGAGCTCCATTTGTGCTTATATATCACCACCTAGTGGTACAACTGTTCATAGTGACAACAGTGTCAGTTTCTTCCTTAACATTCAAAACATTCCTGCGGCAGTAGTAGCCAGACTGTAATCGTCAGAGGAAGCCATGTGTCCCTGCAGCTTCGCGAGGAATGCAAACAAATAGAATACATCTGCTTTTGGTGAATCTGTGTGCGCAGAAGTAGAATGTATTGAAGAAAAATGCCATAACATAATTTTATTTTTGTATAAAGGTCAAATTTGCTAAATATTCCACACAGTATTGTAAATTGACTGTTCTGCTCAAAATTGAAAAATAAATCTACAACATGTAGCCTAATATGTAATATACTATAAACTAAAAGTTGCTTCTTCCTATGTCACTTTCAGTGACGATAGGCAACACAGAAGATCAGAGAGATGGTCATGTACAAACAAAAAGAAACTAGCCTTTTTACGATTGGCAAGTTGAATCAAACCGTTACAACTTGTCATATGGTGTTTTTCATTTAACCCTCGAAGTTAAAGCTAAAACTGCTGTTGATTTTCCAGTAGGACAAACAGACTCCACAATGGACCAGCATGGCTAATACAAAAATAAACCATTCATTAGTTACTTGATGATTGTGTCATCCCTCACTGAGTTAAACACAGAACATCTAGAATGTCTATTTTCTGTCTGTCATACTCACTATCCACTATCAGTTCTATATTTACTTAATCTAATTCTGTGACCTTTGATGTTATAATTCAATGTGTCAGGCACAGAAAATGGTTGTTTTTATTCTCATCAAGTACTCTATCTGCTGCTGTCAAAACCTAATAACAAATGAAGATTTCTCCCACAGCAGGCCTCTTATAACCATAGAAACTCCATCACTGCCTAATGACCACATCATAAAATGATTTTAAAAGGAAGGCAAGTTCTGCTATGCAGGCAATACAAATATAATTTCCATTGATAGCGACAGCATATGAGCAAGCATTAGTCAAATGCAGACTCTGAGAAATAAAGGAAATAAAGCAATTTACATGCATAGCAGTACATTTTAGGAGTTGATATTTACTATTTAATATCAACAGCAACAGAAAAAATAAGTTTGGATCCATTTTAAAACATCAGTGACCGCCGTGGTAAAACTAATCACGAACCAGTTTTTGTTTTTAGATGGTTTTGTTTTAAGACATTTGCCATGCAAAAAAACAACTGGCTGTTACCTGCAGCTAGCTTGTTTCTGGAGGTCTGAAACCAAACGAATTTCATGTTACAATTAATATTATGAAAGGGTATTTGTGATTAAAATAAAGCACCAGGCATGAATCAGTAATATTTGAACTACATTATAATTTCAGTAAGACCTGCATTCCCTGTGTGCCACTGTCAGTAACTGCAAAAGAGCTTACCTGCTCACATGACTGGTCTTTTGGTATTCTCTCTACAGGTCTTTTTTTATTCTATAGAAAAATGCTCACACCAAAGACAAACAAAACAGCCCGATGGGCAATTTGTAAATATGAATAAAACATAGGAAAGCATGCAAATCACAAGCAAGGCAGGTACATTGCAGAGAAGTGTGGTTAAATCAAGCTCCTTACTGCCTAGAATGTGCCTTAAAAAATGTTGAAACCCTAACATTGCATTTCTTTACTTTTGTCATTTTTAATATCTTAGCTGATGCTTTAATGATGTTTGGGTTTTTTTGAGAATATAGTTAGAAAAAAAATACCCTGTATATTGCAATATAGAGCACTGTAAGTGAAAGTTGTTATATTTGTCAAACGTATGTCATTTTTATAATTTATATTGCAAGCAATGTTATCTTTCTTATGATATTGTAACATGTTGGCACTGGTGTTCATATACCCAAGACAGGTCACCGCTTATGGGTTTCTCATTAGAAGATGTTTCTTTCTGAGTAAATAGTGTAGCAAAGACTTATGCAATTCTTTAAGGATACTGTCAAAACATAAATCCTCCATGTACTAAAGTCATACTACATGAATAAAGACACAGAACACCAGATAGAAGGTTTCTTTTTTGTTTTTGTTTTTGTTAAAAAAAAAAGCTAATTTCATTCAGGCACAATTGAAGTATGTTCCTGGAGTGGAGAAAAACGGATGCATACTAATAGTACATTAATCTCAATGTGTCATCTTCAAAAACGTAAACTAAGATAACTCTTAACATATATATGTATACAGTATTTGCTTTCTGAACATACAGCTTCTTACGAGAGTAAATCCAAAATGGAATTCAGGTTAATAATGAGCAGATTTTTGCGCAATAAAAGGCTGTTTTAATGTTTTTTTTTAAGTTTTAATTTTAGATATCTTTAAGTTAGGTTAAAGCTAGGGGTTTTAATCTTGGCATTTTCTTTTAATAGATTGATCACCCCAGCTGGATGATTAATTAATCGATTAATCACACCCGTTTGCTATAATATGAAATTGTAGTGAAAGACAACTAAAAGTAACACTTGATATTAATGTTGTTTTTTGCAAGCCTTTATTAGTGACACCTAACGTTTTACAGGCAACTTTAATTTAACAATTTGACAAAAAATGAAAATGTTTACTTGCATGTAATCTGAAGTTAGCCAAAGCAATTCTTTTAATATAATTCAGAAAATACTGTGCCATGCATTAATGTAAATTAGCAGCGGTACTGCAACCAATACTGTGTTGGGTATGTTAGGCCGTTTATCATATAAACTTTAAACTAACAGGTAATTTATTGAACTGAATGCTGTTTTATTTTACTTTAATTTAGTTAGCTGAATAGCTCCTTAGACAGACTATAACTGTTCCTTCTGAGCCGGTGGTTTCCAAACATTTTTTCTGCGCCTCCCTTCAGAGATATTTTTTTTTGCTGTGCCCCCTTCTAATAAACAGTAAAATAAAATTATAATATATATTTAAGATGGATACACCTTATTACAATCACTATTCATAATTGTATTAACATCAATACAAAAAACTAGTCACTTAAATGTTGTGCTCTCGTTTTCCTTCTTCATTCCACTTTTAAATGAGAAAGTAAGAACATGGAGGATTTAAAATCCCATTTAATTGCTTCACAGCAAAACCCTGTAAATGAAAGATTATAATATATTTATTACAGTATTTAGTACAGTATTAGTCTTTAAATAATGTTAATGCAATTATGAATAGTATTGTAATATTTGTCCAGCTCATTTATTTTATTATAACTTTATTAAAGATTTGTTATATAAAATGTTGCTCATTTTCTGCATTCTGCATGCAGAAAATCACATAAATTAAGCTAAAAGTTAACCCCCCCATTTATACATTGAAGCTGTATCTAAATCTAGATTTTTATTTTATTTTATTTGATATTAAAACCCGCCACCGCTACCCTTTCAAATGAAGGAGGGCTGGGCGAGAGAGGTTCGGAGCTGCAATAGGGCTGAAAGAACAAGCTCTGCGGACGGGGGCTGGTCAGATTAAACGTCATCCCTGCCTGGATAGTTGATAGTCAGTCATCCTGGAGAATCACTGGGTCTGCCAGTGGAGCTTTTACAATCGCCAGGAAGTCAGAAAAACATCTTGGCGCCTCCCTAATAACCCTGAAAACACTGTTCTGAGCGATGGTAAAATGTTGGGTATATCTCCCTGTAACCCGTTTGTCATCGTCTTTTGAAATACTCTCCGTCATCTTTCTAGATTTCTTTCTCACACACTTGCTTTTTGCATAACACGTGGGTAGAATTTAGTAGGGGTGTGCAGAGAACCTATTACTCGGAAACCAGTCCTCTTGTAAATATTTGTATGAGAATTTATTTGGATGTCACAAGTGAGCGGAGCGAAAACCTGAAATGTCATTAAAATGCATCTCTGGCCCTGATTTCCACTCAGAAAATGACCAGAAAATGGGGTTATTTACTCCAAATTGCCTGTGATCTCTCAAGCATCAATTCTACAAGGACTGCACAATAGTGGGAGCCTAGTATAGGAAAGACATCCTTTTGTTAAGTTCACAGATTAAAATCATATTTTTTTTAAGTAATGTACTCTAGGAGGTAATAAACAGGCTACTATAAGGAATGTAGTAATCAAATGCAGTGCTAAAAACATATGCATTATACACACGTTGGCACTCATTCTAAGGTAGGAAATTTATATATGGCTCAAAAAAATATTTGTAGGGCTAAATCAATTATTTTAGAAACAGTATGTCTTTCTGCATCTATCCCAGCTGCCCTGCAACTCATTACTTTATCCTGCAAGTAAACAGGAGCTGTGCATGGTAGCCTAGACACTAGAATATGAAAGACACCTTGTTTGCTCACTAAAGACGGGAAGAAATTAATTAAATTTGTGTTTTTTTCAATGCTGTATTGTATCAGGTAATAAGCAGGATATTGTAAAGAATGCAGCTATCAAATAGTGCTGGAAACTAATGTATTATATACTTGATGAACAGTGTCATAAAAATGACTATTGGCTAAACAAAGAAATATTTATGGATAAATCAACAATTTTAGAAGAAATACACTGTTTCTACATCTCCGTCATCTCTCCTGCAACTGTAACCCTCTTAGACGGAAAGTGGTGCAAATGCACCCCAAAAATGTAGCTTGTGCACTTTGAAGAATGATTACTCCTGAGTCGGTATCAGAATAAAGGCAAGCGATTTAAAGTTTAATTTCATCATCCGGCGATCTTGGGACCAAGAGAAAAGTACCCGGTCAAGGCAGTAAAACTGCTCAGAATGTCTTAAATCATACATCAAACTATTACTCCCTCCCCATGCATTATATACCAATGGGAATTATTCTTATAAGATTTAGATTTATTTTTTATTAGCAAATAATTGAAATTATAATTATATGTACCCACTTTGTATCTTGATCGCAGTGCAGTTCATCATAAAAACAGGGTTGACTTATGACACACATATGACACATATGACAGCTCCTCATGAGTGTGAGAAAAAACAGCATGAATGAAAGAAAAGAGTAGTGATGTAATAAAGTATAACATTCATTGACAGAAAATCATTTTAAAAAAGGTGTTTTGTGTCGTTTGCATGTAAACACTATATCAAAAAAGATCTTGCTGAATTTACTGTATAGTAGTTTATCACAGTATAATTGTTATTAGAATAAATTACGTTTTCTGTCATTTACTGTGCAAGTAAATTAATGTAAACAGTTTATGAGAAACTCACAGAATTTACTGCATTTTAATACAGTACAATATAATTTGATAGAGAAAAAAGTTTTGTGTAATTTACTGCAAATGAAAACAAATATAGTACAAACAATTTTTATATAATCAAGAAGGTTCCATTAAGTTCGTACCATCATGTTATTTAAAATATGTAGTTACAGTGACATCCCAGAACATGGATGTGTCACTTCTGAGGCTAACGTAGTTTCTCTTTCAATTCAAAAATAGCCATCAACTAATGGGATTATGCTGATCTTAATATAAAAGCTGCCTTTAGGCCTCCGTAGCTCTGATGTCAGCGCCCCACCCTCGGGTGCTGAATGACTATGCAGAGCGTAGGAAACCCAGCCTTTTTTGCTTTCAGCTGCTGATCAGGATTGAGCGTAATCTATTTGTTGTTCTACAACACTCTGATTATTAAAAAATAAAAAATAAAATTCAGTGTTTGTACCCTCCATTGCCTTAATTGTGCACAGGAAGCTGGCGGCTGCCCCTTCCCTGGGTTTATCTCACTGAAAACCTAGTTATGTTCGCTGAGCGCAGACCGCAATTCACCAGGCTCGGTTGAATTTTGCGCTCACCTTTAGCTCTCATATTCAACATGCCGGCTGGCACTGCCCCTAAGCACTCGGCTGAGTTGCTTATTCGAGCATTCTTGCTCTTTTCAGCTTGCTGACTCTTTGAGTCTGTCTCGCTTACTATTGTTATTTATTACAATAATTAGAGCTTATTATTATTACCTGTATATTTTATTACTTGTACTAACATTTGTTTTTCTTTCTTTCAGAGAGAAACACGAGGTGTGTGTGTGTGTTGGCTGTGGGCTAGACGGAACACTACAGCAGTGATCTTTTTAGATCGTAGCCTGCTAGACACTCAGCAGAGGTCTTTATTAGACCATAGCTCACTGAGTTTTTTTCCCTGTGTGTTGGCTTAGATCTCCCGATCTAAATTTTAGTCAGGTTTTCTGAGGGATTATTCTGCAAGTGTGTCTCACCACACTCTCGCAGCGACAGGCACTCACCTGTGCACACCCTTGCCCCGGGCACATCTGTCCCTCATGCACATCCATGCACTCCTCTTCCCCCTTGCACTCCCCTGACCCTTGCACGGTGCAGGTGCACATCCGTGCCCTTGCACACCTTTGCCCCTGCACTCCCGTGCACACCCGTGCCCATGAAGATCCGGAACTATCCAGGTCACCCTCCACGTCTCTCAGGCGACGCTCTCGCTCACCTACCAGGAGCATGGAGCAGCTTTGGCGCTCCCCTCCTAAGGTGCGTTCACCTCCCACGCGGAAGCGTGCGCGCCCTAGGTCGCCTAGGGAAAAACAGCCTAGCGGGATCTCAGTTCTCACGGACCAGATTGGTTGTTTTATGGAGGTGGTGATGGGACAACAGACATTCATGTTGAATATGTTGTCGGCCCCTGGCACAACGGCTGCGCCGGTTCCCAGGCCGCCCGTTCTGACTATTGAGTCTCAGCCTGAGCTTGAGGCCATCTCAAACTATGAATAGGACATCCTCTCTCTGCTGATGTCTGGTGACGACTAGCTTGTGCAGGAGGGACCTTCTTGCAACTCGGTGGATGAGCTGCAACAGGAACCGGAGGTATCTCCAGGGCCAGCATTTGAGGCTTTGGTTGAGCGAGCGGCTCAATGTCTACGGGTATAATGGCCCAGAGACAAGGAGCCCCAGGGCTCCTGGTTCTCTTTGGTTTAAGCCAGTACAGGACAGGACACTGCCCCCTTTCCTTGACTTTGTCAGGGAGATCCAGTCTTCCTGGTCCAACCCAGTGTCAGCACCTAGCACGGTGGCTGGAGCTCGGGTTTTTTCTTCCATGCAGGGAGCGGAGGGTGCTGGCTTGGCATCCTTCCCCCCTGGGGACTCCGCTATTGCAACAGGCACCAGGCATTGGACCGGCCAAGGACCTACAATGTCCTAACAGACAGCGTTGGACAACAGAGACGCACCTCAAGAAGGTGTATGCCGCTTGCTCCCAAGCTGCCCAGTTTTCCAATGTATCGAGCATGCTCTCTGTCTGTCTTATTAAGGAGCTTCCTGATATGGTCACCGCGGCTCACAGACAAGAGCTGAACCAGGTCTCTGAGGCAGTCACCAGACTGGCCCAACTCACGGCCAGAGCGGAGGGCTGATGCCTTGTGGCACTGGTGGTCACCAGACGGCAACTCTGGCTTTCCCAGGCTAGAGTTTAGGAGCAGGACAAGTCCTCTCTCCTGGATGCCCCTATCACTCCTGGCCATACCTTTGGCCCCGCAGTGGAGGAGAATCTTCAGAGGACTCTGAAGACCAGGGAGGCATCAAGGCAGTATGCCCAGCTGCTTCCACAGAAGCCTGCCTTGCCTGCTAGGGCTTCCCCCCTGTAGGGGCAACAGCCTACACCCAGGCCTGCTCGTGCTCCAACGGCACGGCCGATAGCACCTGCCCCGCATCGCGGTCGGCCTGCAAAGAGGGGAAACTGGCGCCCTGGTGGGGCGGGAATCGTCAGCGACCCAAGGGTCCCTTGACTGCGCCCCCTGCATGGCCTAAGGCTCAGCATCCCTGAAGGGCCGCATCAGCCTTCAACTCCTGTCTCCCAGTTAGTGTACTGGCAAACCAGCACTAACTGCAGTGAAAGACATACTCCAACATGCGGCTCTCAATACAGAAATCCTGGTGCTTCTCTTGAAGTGTGCCATTCGAGAAGTAGATCCCTCCTCTTGCAGGGAGGGGTTCTATTCAAAGTACTTCCTAGTGCCCAAGAAGGATGGCAGGTTCCGCCCTATCTTGGATCTGAGACTTCTGAACAAACACCTACGGGTGTTACGTTTCAAGATGCTCATACAATGCCATGTCGTCCAGGCCATTCGGCCGGGTGATTGGTTTACCACCGTGGACCTGAAGGATACGTACTTTCACATACCCAGCAGGCCCGGGCACTGGAAATACCTTTGCTTCGCGTTTCAAGGCAGGTTCTACGAGTACTGCGTACGTCCTGGGCCCTCTTTCGAGGTGTCCCAGTGTCTGAAATATGTGCTGCAGCTAGCTGGGCTACACCACACTTTCATAAGGGTCTACAGACTGAATGTGATGGATTCCGCTGCTCCACTCTTTGGAGCTTCGGTCTTGGACTCTATTACATCAGTGGAAGAGACCGCTTAGTGTTAGTCTGGATTAGACTGCTGTACTCTCTGAGAAAGCTCTCCAGCGTTACCCATGTGGTAAGAGTATCCCGGTACGATAATGTACTGTTAAAGACCATCTGTTCATAGAACAGTGTTTGGACATATGTCTTTCAGAACCACACGCTGAGGCGCTGTTCCGTGTATATTTTTTACATGTAGACCAATCCTGTCCTATTGCTCCATAGTCTCCCTCGCTTTGGTACACAGTACCCATTAGTTGATGGCTATTTTCGAATTGAAAGAGAACGTAAGGTTGCGGATGCAACCCCAGTTCTCTGAAAGAGGAAATAGCCATCAAGCAGCGAGGTCGCTTCAGTAGCCCTTGCAGCCTGAAGCAAAAGAGGCTGGGCTTCCTACACTCTGCATAGTTATTCAACACCCGAGGGGTGAGGCGCTGACATCAGAGCTACGGAGGCCTAAAGGCAGCTTTTATATTAAGCTGAGCATAATCATATCACCTGACGGTGATACCCATTAGTTGATGGCTATTTTCTCTTTCAGAGAACTGGGGTTGCATCCACAACCTTACAATCTAGTAAGTAGTTGGCCGAAATAGTAAAAGGGTCTTAAGGTATATTAGCATTGCTGCAAAGGCAGCTGCAAATTTAACTCTAAAATAAAACACACAGTGGCAACCATTCGCCTGAACATTAGAAGATAATGCATTTTATTTTCTCATTCCACAGAATATTGGAACTCCAGCAAAATGGGGACATGGATGTTCTGAAGCACAAATGGTGGCCAAAAGACAGTCAATGTGACCTTTACTCTTCAGTCAGCACAATGCAGAAGGGAAGCGCTTTGGATATCAAGAGCTTTGCAGGAGTTTTCTGTGTTCTGGCTGGTGGCATGGTCCTGTCCTGTTTCATAGCAATGTTAGAGACATGGTGGAACAAGACAAAAGGCTCAAGGGTACCATCTAAAGAGGTAAGTCACTGTAACATGTAACTTTTGTATACACATACCCATGCTTATATGCATGGTTGTTGACTACACTACGTAACAGCTATATTTGACAACAAATAATTCAACATATTATAATGCCTTTCAGTAGTTAGAGTCCATGGATTGGAGAAATGAGGAGGTAAAATGCTTTTGTCATGAGCTATAGTTAAGAGACTGTTCCTTATGTTTGATAACAAGATCATACCACCTTATACATGCTGCTGTATAAAGGGCTTCTTAAGTTATATTAAAAAATGTAAGCATTGAATCTCTAGTAGTTCTTAGAGTGTGACACTGACTAATATATATATATATATATATTATGCTTATATATACTATATATAGTATATATATATATGATAATATTATATCTATAATCGAAGATCATCCCCCATGGGAATGTACCCTTACAAATTAGTAAAAAGGCAGGAGCTGGCTTGCAGTCCTAATTTTTGTTGTTGCTAACAGTGCTTTAAAATCCACTTCCTTATCACTTATTAATTTTATTAAAATTACAACTGTTCCCTTTGTATTGTGAAATGAAAACTTTGGTTAGTAAATCTATACAACTCAAAATAACAGGACTGTTGGTAAGTCCTGTATCAAATAAGAATTATAGAACTTCATAGAGAATGCCTTTCCATGCTTATAAGTGTGAAAAGAAGCCATAGTTATAGCTATATATCACACCGGACCCTCTCTGAAAGGTTCCATCCCATAGGGGAGTAGAAGGGATTAGGGAGTATAAATTAAGGTTAGCGGTATTGTGGAATCACTTTTTTACAAGTAATTTTTATGTTGATTAGTGATGTCTGTAACAGTATAAAGTATAGAATATTAAACATTTGATTGAAAACTGTAGGTCTTTTGAGAAACAGCTCCCAGGTGAAGTACATGCAGGCTTTTAGCAATACATTCCAGATTCTGAGAGGCACACTGATTGCTCTATAGTTCAGATTTAGTAGGGGTACAGTCACAAAATAGAACAAAGGCTTGCCACAGCCTTAATGCATTCTGTCCAGAATTCTTTCTGGGAAATCCAATGAATGCAGCCCCTCTGGACCAGTTATTGGTATATGTTGGACATTTCCTTGATGTGAAAAAAGTACATTTGTGTTGGTTGTCTTTTTCATAACTTCCACAAGCTCATACACAACATACAGTTTAAAAGCTTTTCAAAAGTTGCATTTATTAAAATAGGGATAGGATTTACAGTAAGTATTACTGGAGGTACCCCCAATAATGTTCAATGGCAAAAAAAAAAAAAAAAAAATCTGTCTTACATGTCATTCTTCATACCCACAGTAACCCACAGAAAGTCTAGACATGATCACAACAGCAATGGGTTGAACCACACTGGAAATGTTTGTCTTCATATCAGTAAAGTTAAAATTAGGTCAACTACACTATTGGTCGAAAGGTAACATGCTGTCATATTTTACATGGCAATGGTTTGAACCGATACATGCTGGTATTATATTTCAGTACTGGGGCACCACATTAGGACCACTGGAGTGTCTCCAGCATGATACTTATTTTAATGGTATCCCTTGTAGACTGAGATCCAGTAGAGTATTGGGCTTTTTGATCACAAAACAAAACATATTTTGCATGTCTAACTTCAGAACTTGGTAAAAGACTCCAAACTTCAGTACATCTCTAGCCTAAAAAAATAGTATGGGGTTGAGTGAACACAATGATGTTTCACTGGTTATAATGTGTATCAATTCAAGATAAGTGCCTCCCTCATCTTTTTTTTTTGTTTAAACACCCGCTACCAATATGGGTTTTTTTGGTAATCAATCCTACTTTGCTGCTTATATATTTTTATAGATAAGTAATCTCTGTTGTGATAAAAGCACTTGTGGAAGAACAATGTGAAATGCCATTTTTCTTCTGACACACAAAAGTCTCAGATTTTTAGACAGATTAGTGTGATGCTTTCTTGTCTTCCTGTCTGCTCTCTCTGTCCATTTTTTTGTATTGCAAAGTTGCCAGGCTAGTGATAACATCTAAAATGTCTGAGGAATCTTTCAGATTTTATTGGCTGTGAGTTTAGTGTAACTGAAAATGGTAAATACTCATCAGCACTTTCAAAGCATATACCCTCACTCTCTTGTTACCCAATTATTATTATTATTATGAACTGAAAGGTCAAGACAGTGATAGGCGAGTACAAGAGTTTTGAATTGGATGCGAGCAGCGATAGGGAGCCAGTGCAGAGAGTGGAGCTGGCCATGAGGGAGTTGTAGTAGTCGAGGCAGGGCAGTACAGTACCAGAGCCTGAACTAGGAGTTGTGTGTAGTGGGTGAGGAAGGGGCGAATTCTGCATATGTTGCTGAGGAAGAAGCGACAGGAGCGTGCCAGAGTAGAGATGTGCTCAGAGTAGGAGAGGTAGAGGTCAAGGGTGACACCAAGGTTCTTAGTGAATGAGCGCTTCAGTTGAGATTGTTTGCAGTCTCTCCCTGTGGCAGGCTGGCGAGTGGATAGAGGCCCAGAGACAGACTGCAGTTCAAAAAAATAACTATTTTATTATAAATAAACACAAAAATGAAAGGGCACAAGGGCCAAAACAAAGCAATTTAAACACTAAGAAAGACAAAAAGCAAAACTTACAAAAATAACAATTTCCAGGCTGGGCAATGCCGTCACTGGATTCAAACTTTCCAAACAACTCCAACCTGCTTTCTCAGCTCCCTCTCCCAAATGAGAAGCAGAGGCCTCCTTTTATGTCAGGTGGCTGGGCGCTGATTGATCGCTAATTAACCTAATCAACTAATCAACCCCAGCCACCTGAACATAATAAACCCAGGCAGGTATTGGAAGTTAACCCCATCCCTGCCAATTTAAAAAGGGCAGAGCTTTGCTCTGCCACACTCCCACAGTATCTTTCAGACGTTTTGGTGACTGCTTTTGCATCACCATTGCGAATACTGTTAGCACCTCTAACAAGCAGGCTTCCCTCAGTCTCGTCTGTGGTACTTAATGAGTGGTTTTTGTGAGTGGCTTGTACAGGTGGGCATCCCTGTACATTACTACCTGCGGTAACTGTGAACCGGTGGACCCGTACCGTACTGGTACCGAACTCACTGACAGCTCCGTTCCTACCCAGTACCATACCGAACCGGGACCGAGGTTACTACACTGGTACGGTGCCATCTTTGTTATTGTACCATACTCGTTTTTGCTTTTAGCACCATATAAGACATTTTTATATTTATGTAATAGTTGAATTACTTTTTTTTGTTGAAAAGTATTATCTGTTGTGTTTACGTGCTGGCCTGTCTGCCACATGGTGCTCAGCACATGTGCAACAAGACAGCAGCTGGGCTCAGCAGTACTGTGCCGGACCAAGATACTCCTGGGTTTTATTCCTGTGAGACATGCAAGACCAGTCTGTCTATTGGGTTCAAGCACGGCAGGTGCTGTTACTGTCTGGGGCCAAAGCATGCCAAGGAGGCGCTGGCTAATCTCAGCTTCTGCGAGTTTTGTGCCCCTTTTTCCAAGCATACGCTTGAGAAACAGCTATCCCAAAGCTATAAGGACTATGCTGCGTCCCTTTCTCCTGCTCAGCGCTATATAGGGTGCATGATGCGGAAAAGCTGGGCCTGGCCCCAATTATTCCAGGTTATACCAGCTTTGAGTTCCATGGTTTGCCATTTGGTCTCTCTTTAGCTCCCTGTGTGTTCTCGAAGTGCATGGAAGCTATCCTGAACCCACTGAGACAAAGGCAACAGAGTACTCAGTTATCTGGAGGACTGGCTAATTTGTGCTGGTAGCACAGCCACAAGAAACTTGTCAACGACCACCTTCAATGATTGGGGCTTATGGTGAACCGTCCGAAAAATCAGCTCACGCCTTCTCAGACAGCCTCCTGTCTAGGAGTGTGCCTTGACTCCAGGTCCATGCGGTCCACTCTGTCTCAATAGAGCCCTCATGGTAGTGATTTTCCAGAAACTTTTGGGCTTGATGGCAGCAGCTTCGCAGGCCTTGTTCAACAGCAGGGCTTTTCAGCCCACGTTGAACTGTAACCTCCTATTGACAGTGTCTCATCATTGTCTAAAGGCACTCTCTTGGTGGAAACAGCAGGACCATCTACGCCTCGGCATAGCGCTGGGCAGTGTCACCAGAAGGCGCATCCAGCCTGGGTTCTAGCGCTGTGTAGAAAGGCAGGGGTGAGCTAGGTGTATGGAACCCCCCTTGCCAGGGTCTCCACATAAATGTTTTAGCACTGCAGGAAGTTTACCTGACCGTGTAGCATTTTTTTGCAGAGGTTCAAGGGGTATATGTGCTTGTCCATACATACAACAGCACAGTGGTGACTTACATCAACCACCAGTGCAGCCTCAGGTTGCCCCCTGTTTCCATTGCGTGGCCTGCAAGCGGGCATACTTGAACCTCCTCTCCCTGCGGGCAGTACTTCTGCTTGGGGTGACAAACTGGGCACCTTAGAGTGGAGGCTTCATCCCAAGTTGGCAAGCCTCATTTGAGAATGGTTCGGGAGAGCAGAGAAAGATCTTGTTGCCTTCCAGGAATCAACCCACTATCCCCCCCTGCCACACGTTCCCAGTACAAGTACAAGTGGGATGTTTTTCAGACGTGGTGTCTGGCTTGTGGGTTCGACCCCGCAGCCTGTCCAATGGCAGTTATATATTGCATGCTACTCACCATACCTTTATTAGGTTCTACAGACTTGAATGTCATGGATCCTCAAAACCGAGGCTTTAGAACTAGAGTGGTAAGGGTGGCTTCCGAGTCTACCCTTACAACACAGGCACAGAGGCGAGTTCCTAACCTCCTTTTTAGCCCTAGCTACTTGTTACTGGAGTTCCGTATGGTAACACACAAGAGAGCCTCTTGGTCTTGTAGCCTTCCAGTCATTTTGCAAACTCGCCTTGCGACAGCTTTGGTACCCTTACCCATGCGGTAATGGTTACATTTCATACTTGAAAGGGAATGTTAGGTTATTATCATAACCCTGGTTTCCTGAAATAGAAATGGATCCATTAAACATCAAGGCAGAGATGCCAACTTTGTAAGATAGAAATCCCTAGCACCTATGTCAAAGCGTGTGGGGGGAAACCATAGCAAAACCCTAGCACTAACGAGAGGGTGGGGTGCTACATGAAACAATAAAAACATTGGTTAATTCTTATACCATACAGCCTCTCAAAGAGGCAATTTAGACTACAGTAGGCAGTCAGGTAGGGTTAGGCTGAGACTTACCTCTTTTTGCCATTCAATCGGGTTGACGTCACTGTTTTTCAAATTAAAAATAAAAATATATGAAGGAGATTCAGCGTAAAGTCTGTACTATTTATTGGTTATACATGTATATGCAAATAGCATTAATGTACCCATAATATTTTTCTAACCATTAGTAATACAAAACTAATACAAAACTAACTAGGGTTTTCAGTGTGTATTTTTAACAAATTTCAGTCTTCGCAAAATTCAGGCTTTATTGGAGTAGTCATTTTTACAAAAAAAATAAATAAATAATCTGTTTAAAGTCTATTTTTCATCTTAATTTGAATAGTTAGGCCTATAGCTTGTACAGCATCTATTTTTACATCTTTGATATATTTAGGAAAAAAAATCATAATTACATCTTTTCGTAGACAAAGCACAGTGTTGCCATCCATTTCTCATGTAAGGTCTCATAAACCAATTGAAAGTCATGTTCCAAGGATTTCCTCACAGTTAGCGGCAAACAATCCAAGAGTGCACATGTTGCCACACCAAAGTCATCTAATCCCTTTTGTGCCTTGCTTTCAAACAAAGCCTTATATTGTACGCCAACAATGTTAAACAATGTGTTTTCTGCTTCCAAGAGCTTCAGAATTTCAACAATTGGGATCACATTTTCAATCACAAATTGCAACAGACAAAACAGCTTATTTTTATTTTCTTGGGTGTTTACACAGTTCCTAAGTTTGCCACATTTCTTCCCCTTTGCCTCCTCACTCATAAGAAAATCAACAAATGCACGCAGCATTTTAATTAAAGCAGAAACCGCTTCAATGACAATAACATCTACTTACTGTATGCTACAATGGGATTCGCTTTCAGCTCTACTCCCCTGGCGCAGCACAAAGAAAAGTAATTTCTCTCGTGCATATTTGAAAATAGCTCCCGAGTGCATTAAAAAATCAACTAATTGTTTAAATGTACTGCATTGTAGCATCAGAAGCAGGGTCATCATATCATTCTGTGCATGAAAATAATAGAATTGGAATGGGGGGGGGGGGGGGGGATCTTAAACCATCTCTTTGTCTTCTTGGTCTGGTTACAAACTCCTCCACTGACAAATAATGTTTTTAGAAAGAGTCATAAACTAACTGCTTTTATCTCTACCTGTCACTAAATGAGTCATTTCGGCGCCAGTAGTATTTTGCTGAGGGCAACTTCTTGACAATTCTGAGTACCTTGACACTAAGATGAGAAACAGTCCTTGTCGTAAATCCAGCCGACAGGGAGGAAAATAGCGGACCAATGGAGAACAAGGGGCTGCGTCGGTAAGAGAACAACCAATGAAAGACACTTCATGTGGACTCAGGCAATGCCCAAAATAACCAGACTAACCAATCACAGGGTTGAAGAGAGAATCACAAAACCTGCTTACTTTCGAAATATGAGAGAGCTTCTGCTGTGTGAGCGAGCTTCTGCTGCGAGCTGAGGTTTCCAGTGTGCTGCTATGAACAAAGTTGCAGAGTCTTGGGAGCACACATGCTCGAATTCACAGAAGGCAAGGAAGAACCAATGTTCTGAATAATGGCTAAAATCATCTTCTGAGGAAGGGCCCTGCCATCTGTCTGACGAGAGACTGGATCAGTAAGCGGTACACTGCATTAATCGGAAAGTGGGTCTTTGTTTCCATGTAGTCGTACAGAAGAATTGCCACAAGAACACTTTTACAAACTATATAACTTTTCAATTGCAACTCATTAGCTGAACTGAGTTACGTCTGATCAATGGAGCTATTCCCAGTGGGAAAACTGCCAACAACAAAGATAATGTTGCAAGCCTTGGAGAGCAATAAGCTGATCTTCATTTGAAAATAACTATTTGTATTGCGAGCCTATGCAATACAATGCCTACAGCAAAGTACTGTCTACATTGGAACTGCGGATCTGGAGAGCTGCAGTATTTATCGACACAGACTGACTTCTGTATATGGAATTTGATAAGTATTCAACATTTCTAATATTAAATACTTTATGACTCGAGAAAGTAACTGAAGCAAATGCTATCAAGTTAAGTGGAAACTGTTCTAGAAACAACTGCTTCTCCTAATTTTGTTTTTTAAATCGCCACTTTAAATGGCTGTTGTGTTTTTCTAACTTGTATTTTTTACATTGACAGTGTTTTTGTTATAGATATCACTTCTTTTTTTTTACTTAATCAAATAATGAATAAAGCGAGGGAAAGATATTAGGGAATGTGTATGGCAAATAGACAGATAAGACAAGAGAGTAATAAGTAGAGTAATGTAACAGAAATGAGAAAAGTTTTTAAAGTAAAATAATGGTAGAAGGGACTTTTGGACAGTATTGAAAGTGTAAATATTGTATTCTTTTAGTTACAAATGTACATCCATCAGTGGTGAAAACAATATGTCTATTTTGGTAGGTATTATATATATATATATATATATATATATATTATATATATATATATATATATAATATATTGATATATGTAGGTACAAAACTACAATGTTATGAATGGTTAAAAAGGTACAGAAAGGGTAGTATACTAACACATTTTAATGCTGAAAGAAAATTGTTATTCTCCTTATTATAGAGATGTTATGAACTTAGGCCAATGTAAGGCATTTGTAAAGCATTAGATCTCTTCACATAATGTCCTGAAGTAACACCCTGTCCTTGGTGAATGATAATGGAAGCTAACTGGTCATTCCTGTTGTCCACAGTAATTTTGCTCTTCTGCACAGCAGTAAACTTGGCATTGTGTCTCTTTGTAATGGTCCTGTCTGGTTTGATTTGCCACAGCATAAGCTGGAGTACAATCATTCATCTTGCTGACTGAATAAGTTCACTTTTCATGATTGGAGAAGTTTTGCATTGCCCACATTTGCTACTAAGAATAGTTGCCCATTTGTCATTTCTATAAATGTGACCCAGGACAGTGAAATCAGTCACTTGGTCAAAAATTTTAAAAACTGTTTTACTGTGGCAATGGATTGGACATACAATAAGCTTTAAAATAATACCACACTTATTGGTATATCTCAAATGGGGCCTGAGATATGACATTTTGAAATCAGCAAAGTCAGAAGACGCCATTTGAGAAAATTAAGTTGAAACATGGGACACCTACTTTCCAGCTATTCCCTTAGCAACCATTATGTTAGAATTCTGACACATACACCAAATGTTCACCAATAACTCCTCATACCTTTCTGCAAAATATGACAAAGAAATTATATGATACAAATATTTATTTTTCATTTACTGAAACATAGATTTTTTCATAAGAGAATCAGATCCTTCTCGAAGTCTGGCAAAGAACCCATTGATTTCCTCAGGTCAAATATATTTTCGTTAGAAAATACCTCAAAACAGGGTTTCCCATCATTCAGTTTGCAGCTGTATTTAGACGACTTGTTTACGCAGCTGTAATTATGGTTTTTTTTGCAACTCGCTTCTAGTATTGTTATCAATAACGTCAGCGACATGATTCTCCATCACCACAGCTACTTCATCAATGACAGCCACGTCGTCATCACTATCAGCACTGAAATGATCATCTTCGCTTATGCTGTCAACATTATCAGAGTCATCTACATCACCACTCTCACTGTCAGACTCAGACGAGCACGCACCGTCACAAAGAATATCCCGAAACCAGCTGCATCCACTGTATGTCAGTCGCAGCAAATTCCATGTTGCTGGATTGTAAAATGTTAAGAGAATTTGCAACATCCTGTTCTTTTGATAAAGAAATAATTCGCCTGATTTATTTATTTATTTATTTATTTGCCGGGGTTTAATATCGCAAGTTCTCTGCGTTCACAACCACAGCAATGCCGCTGTCCCAGAAGTCAAAGCGCGTGGAGGCATTCAGCCAATCGGTGGATACTACAAGAAGCCAAATGACGTCACGCATATCAACAAGCAGAACTGTTTACACTGCAACCACTTCTTAAAACTGTTTTCATTGGCTAAATAAGATGTCAGTCTATTAATGACCTACATAGCGGGAAAGAGGGAAACTACAACTTTCAAAAGATACCCGGATGGTGTGTATACGTGGAAGGACGATGTTGCTGTGATTCTGTAAATTGTGCGGATTTTAGTCTTTGTTTCAGCTAATTTTGACAATCTATAGGTCGCTGTTGTTACCAAAATGTCTATTTACAGTTTAATAGAGGCATTATTTCACAAAATAAACTTGATAAAACGATAGCTTGGACTGTTAAGTACACAAAAACATGTAAAACTCAAAATCGATAATTATGACTTCACTCAGTAATCTAGCCACTGTGTAAAATCTACATATGCGACTTCCAACTGATTTTGCTGTCCAGGGTCACAAATTAGTTCTTCCAAACACATGGAATCCGTACCAACAGGTACATGTAGAGGGTAAACATGCAACACCTGTCGGATTGATGAGAAGTAGATATATCTAGTACATAAAATGTCATGACTTATTGTGACTGAAACCACAAATTACAAACAGTTTGGTGAGAAACTGCAACATCTTGCTGCTCACCTCTATTGAGGGCTTTTCCTAAGAAGTGACAAATATCCACAGTAGTTAAAGATGTTGTGGGTGGCAAGTGATCATATTTGTGAACAAAGTTCCTGATAGCCTCCTGTTGACTGTGCTTTAATGAATCCTTCAGAGGCTGCAAGTGAAGAAGGAACTGCAATGTTGCATTTGCATAGCATGAGGTGAAATTGGGGTTGCTCAAGCCTCTGAATGGATGTGTAACTGCAAGTGTTCGTTAAGAGGATTAAGGCTTTTGCTGTTCCTGAACATTAGTGATGTTTTACCTTTTGTCCCTTGTGCGTGTTGGTCTCCTTCAAGCTTATCAACTTAGGACAATAAATCCCTCTGAGCCTATTGTACTCTGCAACTGCAGTTTGAGATGCCTTAATGCAGGTGGGGTCAAAAAGTTGATAAGGTGGACACCACTTAAAGATGTAACTCTGGAAAGTGCAACAAAACTTTGTCGATAGGAGAAAATGGAGTTACCAAGATCCATCATAACTGTTTTTAGAGTCATACCCTGGCATTTTTGAATGGTGATTGCATGAGCACCATTTACTGGGAACTGCTCTTGAACAATGTAGACTCTGCCCATGATTTCAAACTTTGAGTGTAAACATTCAAAGGTATGGGTGACTCCTTTGTTAAATGAGATGGTTATATTTTTGACCATACTTGTGTTTTCCAGATAGTAGGAAATGGCTTGAAGCTTCCCTATTGCCCCATTAATGAGACAATTGGCAATGTCAATGTTCTTCCGAAGCTCCAGTGTGCAGCCTATTTTGACTCGTATGGTAGTTTCCAGTCCAGCTGTACGACTGTAGTCAGCCTCGTAGGTGTTCATTTTTTTCAGCACATTTCTCTGGAAGTTACAAGGGCAGCCCACAGGCCGTAAGATGAGTGTCCTTTCCAGGGATACGATCAAGCACGGCAGTCTGGATCTGGTTACAGGCATCTACAGTAGGCATGATGCAGGTTGAGCTTGCGTCTTTGTCATCTAAGTCTTTAATGTGTTTGATAATTTGTTTTTTGTAGCTGGAAATATCTTCCATAGGTATCAAGCGTAAAGTCAACAATCTGTGATCAGCTTGGTTGGTGGCTCTGAGTCAGGCACAGTTAAGGAGGTTACCAAAAGTTCTGTCCTGTTTCTGGCACATATTAAGTGCGAGTACGCAAATAAATTCCACAAATCCACAGATCATCATACGCAAACAAATTCCACAGATCCACAGATCACATGGAGCCAGTCAGTTTGTGCAATTCCTCCTGAGTAACTGGCACATAAGGTGGATTCTGATATACAGCAGGAAGCTGTAGCAAATCCACCAGAAGTAAGATGTTGATTTTTCTAAACCAGCCATCATCTGTGTTAGCAGTCTGGAAAATCTCACACAGGCAGATAGATGTACAATAAGGTTCCATTGGAAATCACGGACACCTCATCAATAATAACGAGGGTCACATCTCGCATGTCTGTATGAAGGCATTGCAGTAACTCATCAGAGAGGTTATGATACATCTGTGTTTTTCCATGCTCCACTGGAAGCATTACTAGTCTGTGAATGGTCTTCCCATTGATACTGTAAGCTGCAACTCCAGTGGGTGCTGTGATTGCCAATTCTTTTCCAAGTCTTTGTTTCACCCATGCTGTGACAGTTTGAATGAGGAAAGTCTTCCCTGCGCCTCCAGTGCCACTCACAAACATACAGAGGATGGGGGCGTTTGTTTCAGTTTGTTGTTGCAAAGTTTTGGCAATATGGTCAAACACTCTCTGCTGATCTTTATTAAGGTGCTTGAGCATGTCTTCTACATTTAGTAGAAGAGGTTGTGCCACCACATCTCTGAATTCAGTCATTGCCTCAGCAGCCTGCAGAGGATCAAAGTGAACTTGATTTTCAGGTCATTCTGTTTCAAGGTCATTGTCCTCTTCAGCCTCTATTCCCATTTGCTTTTGCTCTACTAGTTGGGTTAACTCCTCATCAGCTGCAGCTATTTGTTGTAGTTGGTCATGATAGGCCATAGCTTTTTGAAAGCTATCCCTACAAGCATGTAAGGCTACCACAAAGGTCTGTTCTGTCTTTCCATGGCTTGAAAAGTAGGAGGATAGAAGCATAGAAGTAGTTCTCTGAGTAGGCATGTACACTGTAATGGTAATGATTGATTAAGTAGGGCATGCTTCTCTTTCTGATGTATCCCAAGGAAAACATTTTAGGCTTCTCTGTCTCCACATCATGCCATGCAGTGAAATCATAGAAGCTTATGTCTTGCAGAGCCTCCGGATGTTTGGGGTAGTATGAGTCAATCCAGGAAGGAAAGTAGATGTGGGTTGAGTCAGGATTTTCTTTTGCTAGCATGTCAGTGTGTTCCTTGGATTTCAGCCGGCAGCTGAAAACCATTGATACATCAATCCACTTGTTGTTTGTGTGCAGATCTGTGGAGATTGTCTGCTGCTTCAAGTGCACCACATTCTCTGTTGGACAAGCTGCGGAGTGCAACATTTCACAGTCTGCTAGCCAGAGACTTGTTTAAGTTGATGTCATTCATTTTGCCAAGGGCAAAACTCTTCTTAGGTTTTGAAAGGTAATGTAGTGATTGAGGGCTGTAGATTGTTCACCAATAAACTGAATATCGATATTGCCCTCTGAAGCTGGCAAAATTGCTGGATTGTAGTCATTGGTTCTGACTTCTGCACTACTCCATGGTAGATCATAGAGTCTGCCATGAGGTTTGAGTGCTTTACGGCCAGCTTTCCTCAGCCACATCTCGGATTACCACCATGGTTTGTTATTTTCTGGGAAATCCAAAGCAACAAACTATCACCACCTTGTTTTTGATTTTCTTGGCTCGTAGTCAGTTCTTGTTGCATTTATGCTGCTGCCATTTCAAGACACGGTCTCTGAGTACAGGTGCTGTCAGGTCATTTGGAATGGTACAGGTGACACGTTGATTAATGTACTGTGCAATTTGTGAGTTGGGGAAACTCCAATAAGTGGTGCATCTTCCACCCAAAGAAGCATGTGGAAGTGCGGCATTCCACGACCCTGGTATGTAAGCCAAAAGTATTGTGTAACTTTCCCCAGAGGGCCATTTCGGGATGTGATAAAATGCAGGATTGCAAGAAACTTGTTGTGCGTGAACCGAGATGCATTGACAGGATTTGCAAACCCTGGTCCTTTCACCTCCTTTGTGTATTGTCCCAGGTCAGTCCAGGTCCTCTGTTAATCTGGCAAATATTGGCCTGATGCTGCAGGTGAAAGATATATTGCTGATTCAGCCTAAATTGCGTGTTGCATGACTGAAGCGGAGCTTTGACAAATTGTTTGATTCAAACGGGGCGTCCGTTCAGCATGCATTCCATGAATTCCATGAGTGTACAAGTCTGGGAAACACAGTAGGTCTAGTTTTTTTCCCCCAGTCTTCCAGAGCGTCATTCTGTATGTGAAGCATTTGGTAAAGACCTTTCTTTCTTTCACTGTGTATGGGATGTGTTGTGTAATTGTGGTAAATGAAGCCTCTTCATCCGGTTGAACCTTATGTAGCAAAGATTCTTTGGGGTGAGGTTGTTCTTTGGTTGTTTCCTCCACAGTGATTTCATTGTCATCTTCTTCAATGTCAGAATAACATTAAAATGCTTTCAAGTTGTGATTAGTAAGCAAGTTGACAGAGTTTTTTGACAAGATGATGTCTTTTTAGAAAGGATTGATTTCCTTCAATTTCCGTAAAGCATTATACACTTTATGGATATCCACAATGTCTTCCCAAACAGTTTTGGACTTTGCTGGTGCACTGCATACCAGGATGTGGAGTTCCAAGTCATCTGGCAAGGCTTGTTTTGGCAGGGGCAGTTCTCTCCGTGTTTCCTGAAGATCTGGCTGTTTGTGAATAAATTACATGTCATTTTTCTGTTGTTGAGTTTGTTTGTTTAGCTGTTGGTCCACATGGAGTTATTCCTGCTGCTGTTGGGGTCTGCCTGTGGCTCATTGCAATGCTGTTGCTGCTGGTTTGTGTTACAGACAGTCGCACAGTGGTATTCCTCAATGGGCGGATTTAATTCTGAATATTTTACAAATCCAACAAAATAATCCAGGCATTGCAGGTCACAGTGTTATCAAGAATATTTTTCTCGGGGGCCAAATGAGAGTATACTGATTCCTTTGGGGCCGTGACTAAAACAAATATATTACCACTAAGATATACACTGTGTAGGCCTATTCTCAAAACAGCATGGCTGAATATTTAAAAGTTAATATTCAAAATAAGTAGGCAACTATTACTATTACTTATTCATTTATTTTTTTATCAAACAAGCCACCTTCACAATATTAGGAATCTACCATATATCTAACATGGCCTACCTTATATAAAAAATGTGTCTGTTTCATTAATTTTTTTAACCAACAGTGGATAATGCATTGCTGAGTTTGTTGCGCTCATGTATCAGGTGGTGTCTGGAATGATCCAAATGCAATTAAAACACCGGGTGTGAAATAAATATATTTATAACTTCTCTAATGCAGTTATTTAAATAGTGATTAATAAAATCAGTCATAACAGTGCGTCTCAGGTGCCTTATAGAAAAGTGAGAGCAGCTCACCACACCAAAACGTAAATACATTGTTTAATATAAATGGTGTGGATATTACACTGCTTGCGATCCCTGGTTTATTTTGACATTGACCAACATGTGGAATCATCTGATTAGTAGATGTCTAGTTATTTAGCTTTTCTGTTTGAAAAGTCGCTACAAAAAAAAGTAAGAAACGGAAGAGGAAGAAGGAGAAGAATAACAATTTTACCTTAGTTTGAAAACTTATATCTCATTGTGTAAACCAGGTATTTACGTTTTGTTTTTTTTCACATTTGATGTAAGAAAGTTTCAGACTTTTGGTACTGGTACAGGTGGTAATTCTAAGTGATTTAGTTTTGTCGCTGAAATATGGTAAAAACACCAAAACTCATGGAGCTGTATGTATAGAGAGTCTCGGTAGTTTCCAACAAGTTTTTCTAACTTGTACAAGGAACTACCATTCCTCGCAATATAAAATAAAAAATTACTTAATTAAAAACACTATCCAGATTTACCTTAACCTAGTGCAAATGGTACAACAATTGCATTGTTACCTGTTTGCACCTTCAAATCCAGTGACCACATTAAGCCACACTAAATGAACTTTACATTTCTAGGTTATGTATAGTCCTCTTCACCTGGTGCATGTGTATTTTGTGTGATTTTACAATGTGATGCTAACCAGCTGTTTCTCCCCCCACACACACCCTCCCCTCTCATCTCCAGGATGATAAGGAGATAGACCTGGAGCACCTCCATCGGCGGGTGAATAGCCTCTGCACAGAGGATGACAGCCCCCACAAGCAGTTCTCCACCTCCTCTATTGACCTGACTCCTCTGGACATTGACTCGCTGCCCACACGGCAAGCTCTGGAGCAGATCAGTGACTTCCGGAACACACACATCACCACCACCACCTTCATCCCTGAACAGATCCAGACTCTGAGCCGCAGCCTGTCAGCTAAAGCTGCGTCTGGATTCACCTTTGGGGGCGTGCAAGATCACCGAACTGGCCCTTTCAGGCAAAGGGCTCCCAATGGGGGCTTTTTCAGGAGCCCCATCAAGACAATGTCAACTATCCCTTACCAGCAAACATCCTCTACTGGCTTCAACTTTGGCAATGACCCCGATCGAGGCACCTCAATATGAGTATGGCAAAGAAGAAAATAATTATAGCTTTTGGGGTTTTTTCTTTGTTTAATTTTTTTCGTTTTGGGACAAAATTTCTAAAGGAGCAACACTTGTGTAATGGATTCACGTGGATGTAACTTTTTGAATTCAGTATAAGTGGCAGCTCTCTTTCTCCAACATATAACCACAATAACTCAAGTCTGATTTGATTTTGGTATTCTTTCTTTCTCATTTTTCCATCATGTTCCATTCAGTGATATGCTGCTGTTGTGTGTTCATTTACTGGACCAAAGGCAAACCGTGCAGCGTGAGAAAGCGCACCCCAGTTTTAACGAAAGGCAATTTTCTTTTATTTTTTAACCCTAGGATTGCCTCAAGCCATCACAATGCCAGTATAAAAAATATATACAAATTTAAATTAAAAAAACAGTTAACAAATGACTCTGCACTGTAACAGTGCATTCTGATCTCATGTGATTATATGTTATTAAATGCAGACAGGTTTTCTTATGTATAGTACTGTTTTTTTGTAAGGTAACTGCCTCAATTATGGTAACAAAGTTATCATTTTGGGAGGGAAAAAATAGCTGCAGCCATGGCTTTTACCGTAGATTTTTTTTTTTTTAATAACTAAGCTTTAGTAAGTGGAATGTGTCTTATTAAATATAAAGATGCACCACATAAGGAGTTGTCTTTATTTTTTTCTTTTTTTAAAGCAGAATTTGAGTGCTTTAATGTAATTCTGGTTTGTGTCAACAGCTGTAATGGCTTATTTTGTGCTTTTTATTACATGGTAAATGAATGTCATTTGTGTGATTAGAAATGCATTTGCTATGTGGCAGTGCAAAGACAACTTAAGATTGCATTGTGCTGTTTAAAATAGGAAGCACAATTTACACAGCACCAAACGTGTTTAAAAGAGAGGCTCTCCCATGCCTTAATTCTATTCATTTAAAAGTTTTACTGTCAATTGAATAAACCTTGTAATTTAAATTGGTTGTACTATATCACAAAGTGTCAAGGAAAACTGTGAGACAATAGAAAGTTTTGGAACTCTATATGCTTTTCTGATTCATTTTTAGTTAATATAGTATGTGTTATCTAACTTTAAAAGTGCCAACTGTTAAAAGGCTGTTAAAGTGCAGTATAGAAAACCCCAACCCTGCTGCCAAACCTTTCACTAACACCATCTTACTATTTCATAATGTTAGACATTTAGGATGAGATTTTCAGTTATCTTAAGACTAATTGCAAATGTGGTAAGTAGAGAGCAGCAACGTCTGTGTTTGATGCAAGCATTAGATGTTACTTTACTTAACTGTGGCTAATGAATGATAATAGGAAACAGACAACACAGGGTTTCTTTAGCATAAATAAACATTAGTAAAACGTATAGATTTTAAATAGCAATGCTAATTCTGTTCAGAAAAAGACCATCATGTAGCAACATCACTGTTTTTGTAGTATATCTTACAGCATTGCTTTACAGTGTCAGACAAACCCATTTCTTATCACAGAAACGCCATCTTTTGGGGAAGAATGCAAGTTCCTAAAAATAAGCATGCACAACTTGCTAAGCTTGTAACACTCTTAATTTCATATATAGGTCATACAGAATGATTTGATAATTTCAACTGATTACAATGTACAGTATTTAATATAGGCCTATTTTGTTGTTGTGTTGCATATTATACAAACTGAAAAAATTGGGGCCTCTGTTACAAGTGGCAAAGCTTTCTGTGTATAATTTGTCTAATAAACTTGTTTTCTAAACTTCCTTGTCATGCTGCCTTTGGTATCAATACTGTTGTATAACTGTATACTGACTGACTGTTGCACTGCATGCTTCATATAATGTAAAAGTGATATGCTCTTCTCACACAGCAGACCCACAGCTTTCTTTCACATAACTGTAAGCCTTGCACTTCAAAAGTAGAAAACTCACATTACCAAGCAGGAATACTGATACTTCAACTTTGTGCATACAACTAACATGCTCATTTCAGTAAAACCATGTACAGCTTTCAACTTTAGAAGAGAATAAGGAATCGACATCCAACTGTACATGTAATTTCCATCAAGGGGTTCTGCTGACAAGGTAAGCACCAGAAGTGTTTCTCCCTGTATCCCTGTATTCAAAAGAATAAGTGGATGTCAAAATTCTCGAAAAAATCTGAATCCCAGAGTGGTATAGTCAGAATCAGTTTTATTGAATTGTATTAAAAGATAGTATCGTTAACTTTAAAAACAGGTTGTATAAGTAAAATGAAAACATTAACTTTTTTTTTCCACTCCAGCAAAACACATTATTGTTTTTTGTTTCTCTGTATTAGTCATCAATCATTACAGTAAAAAAAAAAAAAAAAAAATATATATATATATATATATATATATATATATATATATATATATATATATACACACACACACACACACACACACACACACACACACACACACACACACACACAGTACTGTGCAAAAGTTTTAGGCAGGTGTGAAAAAAAAAAATGCTGTAAAGTAAGAATGCTTTCAAAAATAGACATGTTAATAGTTTATATTTATCAATTAACAAAATGCAAAGTGAGTGAACAGAAGAAAAATCTACATCAAATCAATATTTGGTGTGACCACCCTTTGCTTTCAAAACAGCATCAATTCTTCTAGGTACACTTGCACACAGTTTTTGAAGGAACTCGGCAGGTAGGTTGGCCCAATCATCTTGGAGAACTAACCACAGTTCTTCTGTGAATTTAGGCAGCCTCAGTTGCTTCTCTTCATGTAATCCCAGACAGACTCGATGATGTTGAGATCAGGGCTCTGTGGGGGCCATACCATCACCAGGACTCCTTGTTCTTCTTTACGCTGAAGATAGTTCTTAATGACTTTTGCTGTATGTTTGGGGTCGTTGTCATGCTGCAGAATAAATTTGGGGCCAATCAAATGCCTCCCTGATGGTATTGCATGATGGATAATTATCTGCCTGTACTTCTTAGCAATGAGGAGACCATTAATTCTGACCAAATTTCCAACTTCATTTGCAGAAATGCAGCCCCAAACTTGCAAGGAAACTCCACCTGCTTCACTGTTTCCTGCAGACACTCATTTGTGTACCGCTCCCCAGCCCTTCGGCGAACAAACTGCCTTCTGCTACAGCCAAATATTTCAAATTGTGACTCATCAGTCCAGAGCACCTGCTGCCATTTTTCTGCACCCCAGTTCCTGTGTTTTCGTGCATAGTTGAGTCACTTGGCCTTGTTTCCACGTCGGAGGTATGGCTTTTTGGCCGCAAGTCTTCCATGAAGGCCACTTCTGACCAGACTTCTCCAGACAGTAGATGGGTATACTAGGGTCCCACTGTTTTCTGCCAATTCTGAGCTGATGGCATTGCTGGACATCTTCTGATTGCGAAGGGAAGTACGCATGATGTGTCTTTCATCTGCTGCAGTAAGTTTCCTTGTTCCAAGTTTTCTGTGTCTACAGTCCTCAATGTTGCCCGTTTCTTTGTGCTTCTTCAAAAGAGCTTGGACAGCATATCTGGAAACCCCTGTTTGCTTTAAAATTTCTGCCTGGGAGAGACCTTGCTGATGCAGTATAACTACCTTGTGTCTTGTTGCTGTGCTCAGTCTTGCCATGGTGTATGACTTTTGACAGTAAACTGTCTTCAGCAACCTCACCTTGTTAGCTGAGTTTGGCTGTTCCTCACCCAGTTTTATTCCTCCTACACAGCTGTTTCTGTTTCAGTTAATGATTGTGTTTCAACCTACATATTGAATTAGCACCTGTTTGGTTTAATTGTTTAATCATACAACTTTCTATATGCCTACAAAATCCCTGATTTTGTGCAAGTGTACCTAGAAGAATTGATGCTGTTTTGAAGGAGAAGGGTGGTCACACCAAATATGGATTTGATGTAAATTTTTCTTCTGTTCACTCACTTTGCATTTTGTTAATTGATAAATATAAACTATTAACATGTCTATTTTTTAAAGCATTCTTACTTTACAGCATTTTTTCACACCTGCCTAAAACTTTTGCACAGTACTGTGTGTGTGTGTGTGTGTGTGTGTGTGTGTGTGTGTGTGTGTGTGTGTGTGTGTGTGTATGTGTATGTATATATGTATATATATATATATATATATATATATATATATATATATATATATATATGACTTAATTTGCAACTTTAGAGTTAGTTTTTAATTTCTAAGCCTTTAAGCTGAGTATTTTCCAGTTGCAAAAGTCCTTTTTGACATTGTGAAAGGCTGTTACTGTATCAGAGAGGTAACTTTGTTACAATGGAAAAAAAAACACACAGTATGCTGCATCTCATCTTACCATAGCAACAACCAGTAACATCATTTTTTTTAGCTAAGACTTCCTGCCCTATACACTAGTATGCGTGACAATTAAAGTTTCACATTTTCCCTTCAAATATGTAATCTCAAATGTAATGCTCTACTGCCAAATGAAATTACCTGTTCTCATCAGCATTTTCAATTTTTGGTTATGGCTTCCCTTCAGTTTTTATCTTGAGTTTTTCAGTATAATCTAGACTATTTGGCCACTGGTCCTATCTGTTAAGAGTAGAAGAAGCAATCATCCTCTGAAAGAGGAACTGATGTAGCGATGCCAGGTCAGCAGGGTGGACCGTGACGAAGCCACACACTTCCCCACCAAAGCTGAAAAGCGAGCAGATCCACTTAAGTGCAGGAATAACACAAATAAATACTGAGTTTGGGGTGTTTCAATAATTATATAACAAAAATATATTAATAATACCTGTTTAGAGTATCTCATCGCTTGTCGACCAGCACCCCGATCCCCCCCCCCCCCCCCCCCCCCCCCCCCCCCCCCCCCCCCCCCCCCCCATGGCACAAATATCTGTTTGGGAGTGAAGAGCAAATGGACCTCGCCACCACAAGACTGCACACATGAATACTAGATATATGTTATGGTCATCAATGTTTTCATTCTACTGATAGTTCTAATATTGAATTTATAGCCTTGCAGAGTATATATCTTAATTACATTATTGTTAATTTCCAATGACAGACGGAAAGATTATCTTACTAAAATATATTTTGAGTAAAGTATAATGACATTCCTTCTAACGTTAAACATCTGTCCAGATACTTATTGTCGCTGGTTCTTGCATTGACATATGCAGCTGGGACGCGTAACAGGAGATGGGTTGCTAGGCAACTAATTGAGCAGGCAGGTTAGTTTAGGGGATTTTGATCCCAACCAATATATAGAGAGGGTTTCATAGTGTAGTACAGTGGTGGCCAATATGTGGATTGCAAAAGATTTTTGGTGGATCTCAGGACAAATCAGAACATGCAGTAACATATAAGCAGTTTTTGTTATGTCTTCTGTGTCGTCCAGTTGCACAGATAGAAATATCCTAACAGTTTCTTCAGTTGAGACATGCTTGCACAAATGTGTGTGACTAGAAATTTCTAAAGGTTGACTATAAAAAGCTGAAAGTTTTCAGCTGAAAGTAAAAAACAGAACCAAAAAAACTCAGCTGGATTTAACCTCTCATAGCTCGACCATAACATATTCTGGGAATGCAGTTTATTGGTGTCCACTGCCCACTGTTAATCACACATAAAAAACTACAACGCCCATACCCCACCAATTTCACTGCTTTATCAGTGCGATGGCTACTCGTTTCCAGACAGTTTGAAAATTTGTCAAACGAAGATGAGGAAAATAACAAATTATTTTCATGTGCTTGAAGAAGTTTCAAAAGAAAACCAAGATGAAAAAAATTCTGATATATTGGCATCTTTACAAGAAATGAGCAATGAAGTTATGCCAGAACTTGAAAGTGAACTTTGAGAAGGGCTATGTTAGTTACAGTGTGTTCACAGTTGTAAATAGCAAAAGAACATACAAACTCAATCAACAGTGACTAAAAGATGTTCCATGGCTTAAGTTTGACAATGTTAGAAAAAATCCATGTTTAGCATGTTTTGTCAGGATGCAAGAGAACGGATGACAGGCATGACTGCATTTAACAGGGAGCCAGAAGTGTCAGAACTGTCAAAATATATTAAAACACAGTGACACTGTCAGTGCTTCAAAACAGCATGCAATGTGCGGACAGGCATACATCCACAAACGTCAGCCAGACCATTCCACTACCATAAACAGGCAAGCAGCACATTCTGAGGAATTCACGGGGCGTCTGCAAAGGCAAAAGGGAATGTTTGTGGGACTTGGGTGACAGAGTGTTAGTGACAAAGTCGAACAGACAGGACAGGCCCCTACTGATTGGAGGTCCACTAGCTGCTTGAGTGGTTGTGGAGAGTAGGGGACAACATGGATAGAGGAAATCCCCCCCCCCAGTGGAGGACCCGTCCCGACAGCTTGCCTGGTGATAGGGAAACACGGCTACCCCGGGGGACAGAAAGGTACCTAGACCTGGAAAAGAAAAAAATCAAGACAGGTCCCGTCCGTAGAACTGACCTCCATCAGGCGTGAGCCCCGAAATGAAGGTCGGGCACCCGTTGGATGCCCACTGGATCTGGAGGAAAAGGGAAAAAGGTTAGGATAAGAGAAAGGGGTATAGATTAGAGCTAAAGCGCACATGCTGCGAAAAAACAGGTGTGGCGCCCCCCCCCCCCCCCCCCATAAACCTCTGGTGGACCTGCCGGAGAGGGCACCCCCACTCCGGGCATGCTAACAAAGGATTGTTGGGCAGCTGCATTGTCTAGTGAAAAAGTTCTGATGTAGGACTCTACGGCAGAAGAAGACCAATGTTCCATGTATTAAAAGGTGTGTTGATTAGCCCCTGCTCGTGCAACTGAGGTGGCAGCTCCAATCCGGAAAGAACGACGAAAATAGGACTGAGAAAGAAATTTGGCTCTTGAGAGGAGGGGGAAGAGATGGGAAGAAAACCAATGTCTGGAGATAATAGTCCTTGAGTAGTCCGAGAAAACAGAATCTGAGGGAAGAAGAGAGCTCTTGGCAACAAGATACCTGGTTAAAGCTGAGCTAGAGCAGAGAGGAGAATCTTTGATAGTTGGATGAACTGACCTCTATGGAGTTGATCCATCTAGGAGGACCTCGGGAGAAGAACAAAGTGACCACCAGGAAGCTGGGATAGGTCTGAGTGTCACAAACTGAGTGCTGGAAAGCTGATTAGAGAAGGATCCGAGAACTCTGAACAGCGGATGATGCCGAAGAAAGCACACAGGCACAGTACCTCCATGAAGAGGTCATCCGAAGGATTGAAGCAGCCATTCCTGATCATAGAGATCAGAAGCAAAGGATGTCCAAAGATATTTATAACCTGGAAGTCACCGCTATGGGAGAGCTCTTCCAAGCCGCCAGAGTCAGGCAGATAGCCAGGATGGACAGGAGCTATGGTGCAGGAATGGACAGAAGATGAAACTGATGTTGAATGCCAGAGAAATAGCATCAGACAGATGAAGGGAGGACGTTCAAGGAGACCTGCAGGTAGGTAATGAATGTGAGAAAGTGGTTCAGGTTGAAGACTGAATAAGAGATCCAGTTCTGGCTGGAGAATAGGAGGTATGTTGACTAGGAGGTGGAGTGGGCGGACCGGGTGGAAGGAGTTAAAACCTCAGACATGAACTGTCGTGCTGTGCGGAGAAGACCGGAGAGGGTAGGGTTCAGACGAACGTCACGTCCTTGAAAAGGGAGAAACTGGGGAAAGAAAGTCTGCATTGGGAACCAGGCTCCGGAACTTGAAGACCAATTGCTCCTTTAATGCGGCTGACGTCACTTCCAAGCACTGCTCCTTAGAGTAGCCATTCCTCCCTCTCTCTGGGACAACAGTGAAGACATCTCTTGGTCCATTGCCAAAGCTTCTTGCACTAAGTATGACTGCTTCACGTTCAGCAGATGTAGCTCTTGCAATCCAGCGAGAGCTACGCGTAGTCTTTCCCTACCCTGCAGCGGTCTATCCCCACCGTCACAGATAACAGTGTGGATCCAGAGCCTAGCTTTCTGTTCTGCATGTCTGATGGAGACCTAGGAGCATGACCTTTTTTTTGAGCAGGACGGAGGGTGGATGCAGAGTGACTTGGTGATCTGTATTGAAGATGAGCTGCTGGAACTTCATTCGTTGATTGTTCCAGTGTTGCAGCAAGGTGTACAACATTCTGATGTCTATACAGGATCGATCAGCGGTTTGCTACTGTCACGTCTGCTTGGAATGGAAAAGGTGAAGTCACATTCAGAGATTTGGGTTTCACAACTCCAGTCATTATCCTAATAGTGGAACTCCTTAACTCATAATCAAGACAGATTTCCAGTCTCGTACCATGTCTCTCACCATGTATTAATGCTGTAGTATTTGAGAGGATGAGAGGACATATTAGATGGGAATTAGCGTTAGCCTTGACTGTGGAAATGGCTGCCATGATCCGAGTATGGAGGAAAGCTGGAGCATTGAAAGCTCTGGTGGAGGCTTTCTTGCTTCTAAAAGAGTATATATAATTGGAGTTGAACTGCCTCTTGGGGCGGAAAGACTGGTGATTAGGTGCTTTCCTGATATTTTGTGGGTCACTGTTCTTATGGGGCTAATGCTGAAGACGGGGAACGGAGCTGGGAAGGGGCTGGCCATGAATTCTTTGTACAGCTCTATTTGAATTAGAGACTTGGAGATTCTGGGTTCAGAGGAAGCAGAAGGAAGATTTTGCATATGAATGTGACAGAGGGAGAGTGGGTCAGGTTTGTAACTATCTTCTATTACTTGACGTCAAATGGTGGCTGCTGATTTGAGCTTGAAGCAGATGCTGTAACTGGGTTGTACTCTGGAATGGATAGATGAGGGCAGGACCGGAACTGCCTGGGCTGGGGCAAGCAATGCAGCCACTGAAGCAGAAGATATAATGAAGGAGGGGTGTAGATTGGCATGAGAGGCTGAAGGAGGAACTGCAATGGTGCTGGAGCTATTGTCTATGCCATCTAAATGAGTGATTATTGCTGACAAGGCGTTGCTGGTATTGCTGCATGAGCAGGGGCAGCAAGTGAAATTCGGCTTTGCTGGGGTAAAATTGAAATACGAAAATATGTTTCGTTCGGTGAAAACTGGAAGTGTACAGGATGGGAAAGTTCAGTAAAATAGTAGTGTGAAGCCTGTTTCCAAAAATTAAAACTTGACAAAAACAATAACTCAGACATTTGTTACAAGCAGCCTAAATTAGAACTCTACTTGAAAATGTTCCTTTTCAGAAAAATAAAATGAAATGAGCTTGGAAAATAGCATTGACAATCAAGCCATGAATGTTGCACAAATATCAAAAGTAGAAACCATATAGTGGCTGGACTTAATTTCTGACTACAGGCACTTGCTCTGGCCATTGAGAGGGCTGATGCCCAGTTGCAGGTCGGAATGTTAGCTGTGGAGACTGGAACTGCTGAACCCGGAGATGGCGGCTATGATTGGAGTGGTGAATACTGATGAAGTAATGGAGATGCAACCCGTTTGTCCATATCGTAAAACCGTGTATTAATGAGACAGCGATGGGGTGAAGGAGGGACTTCATGTCGTTGAAATATTGTTATGAAGCTGAAGGATTCGGGTTCGGGTCTCCTGGTTACTGCACTGCTGCTGTCGTGAGAACTGCAGCTTGTCCTGCGACTATGCAAGCAAGTTTTCTGAAGCGCACTTGTGAGGAGGAGGCAATGTGGATGAAGCAGATATAAAGGTACATTTATTACTGAGCAATGCCATACGCTCATGTCCAGCCAGGATGCTGATATTGTTGTCATGCAGTGCTTTTTTAAAAAGTTTATGAAGTGGCCGATCCTTATAAAATAGTTCCTCCGGAGGCTGAGCCTGCTGGCGGGGGGGTTTTCATCTCCGTAGTGCCGGGGCAGCAGGTCTGCATGCTGGGTAGAGGTCTGTATTAAAAGTAGACGGTCCATCTGAGAAGTGAAAGATATTTTGAGGATACGACACTGGGGTTCCTGCAGCGTATGCGAAAACCAAACATGCAAATGCAAAATGAAAGACAAGAGCAGGAAGCAGTGCACAGCTTAAATAGAGAGAAAGATTGACAGATGGGATAGCCATTGGAAGCAGATGATAGAGAGCAGACCGAGTCATCCCACAGGTGAGTACCTTCTACGGTACCACCCGAACTATGTGTAACGGCTACATTTAAGTTTTAAAAAAAAAAGTTGTCCATTATAATTTTGTTGATGCAAAAGTATTGAACTGCACAAGTGTTATGTAAGAAATGAAAGAAAAAAAGATTTGTAGATATTCCATAATAAAATTTGAAAACTATTTTTTTTTTATTGTGTGTGTGTGTGTGTGTACTGCTAAATTATTTACTATGTGTCTACATTCTTTAACTAAAGAAACTTAGCGTACAGCCCTGCCTACACCAGGTTTCAAGACTCAGATGAAAAATGCTGGTAAGTTTATGTTTTATAACTACTTATGCTTAATATTGAAAATGCTTTGATTGCACATGTGCTATGTTTTTGTTGTTCTAGTTGTTTTGTTTTATTATTGCTATCTTATGTATTGGACACTATTATATTAAATCCCGCTAATAATTGTTACCTTACTGGTGGATCGCGGAGCCCGTTGAGATCCACCAAAATGGATCCCAGTGTTTGGTGTATTGGCCACCACTGGTTTAGTAGATTTCTGGAGTGGGGCGTCTCTTTTAATAAGGCTAGCGTTTGCCTTGTTTGGCAAACTTATATTTTTAGCTTTTTTTTCTTTTGTTTTCTTTATTAAATCTGACACTAGGGCTGTCATTGCTAGTACCCTAGTGGTAGCACTTGTTTTGTAGAAAATCTGCACTGTGTGGCGTGTCAACACTCAATGGTCTGTTACTGACACATTATCATTCAGGGACGACCCACACAGGTAACATTACCCTGTTCAATACAAAGAATCACCCAAGCATCCTAAATACATTGCATGGATTCCAACACACACACACTATATATATATATATATATATATATATATATATATATAAAAAAACGGGGTGAATTCTCAACAAAAAAGTATAGGTACTCATATGCACAGCTGGGTATAAACATTTAAAAAATTAAGACAATTTGAGTGCCAATGAATAAATAATTAAAAAATATATACATATTGGTACATGATACATTTATAAACATAAAATAAGCCTGTCACAGAGACGGCCGAAGTGGGCGGCGTCAGAACCAGGAAAGGTAAGGCAATACACAAAACACAGGACGGATGAAATGAAACGATGAAGACGCCTGTTGGCGCCGGTTTAATACAAAATAAAAGGTTTAACAAACACGAAAAACACAGGACACGGCACTCTACGCCAAAATAAATAGACAAACAAAAACAGACTAAACTTAACAAAACGGTGCACGGACAGACACTGACAAACACGGTGAGCGGATACTTTCTCCTCTTATTATTACTACTACTGCTTCTTATTTCCTCCGTCTCCAATCCCGTTCTCCGCTCACCGAACACCCAACCGCCAGTATGTGACAACGTGCATCTATATATACTATTGTGCTGGGATTCAATTACCAATTAATTATTCACTTGAATCCCAGCACGTGAATTAATAAAGTGCAATTCCCCGTGCTCACATATTATTACATTTTACTTGCACGTGAAGTGCTGTGCAATCCTCGTGCCTAAATACAAATATACATTTTAAACACTCGTGTTACACAGACCCGTTTATATCCCGTGTACCAATGTCTATACACCAACATTTAAACACACCACACGCAACACATAACAGATAATATACACAGGGGCGGGCACTTTGTTACATATACCCCCTCCTGTGCAAAGCACACATGGCCTCAATGGCCACCTCCCCCCTTAAAAGCCCAAAAGTCCCGCCCAAAGTCCTTGGCCAGGACCAGAGGCTTCCAGGGGCCCACAGGTCGTAATGCTGTCAGCAGGGTAGCATTCTCCTGCCAGGGTAGTCCTAGCAGCGGAAAGGCTGCTTGGGGTGTGGTCTCCTGACCTTCCCCCTCCTTCGGCGCCGGCAGCTCCCCTTGGTGGGGCTTCAACCACCGTTCTTCCTGCAGGGAAGAAACTGCAGAGGGAGCAGGTCTCCGGACCTCCCCCACGATCTCCGGCGGAGAAACTGCTGCTGGGGTTGGCGGTCTCCAGACCTCCTCCCCCTCCTCCGGCAGCGAAACTGCTGCTGGGGTTGGCGGTCTCCAGACCTCCTCCCCCTTCTTCGTGGCCGGCAGCTCCCCTTCGTGGGGTTCCGGCCACAGTACTTCCGGCTGTGATGCGGAGCGGCGGGCAACCCCAGGCGATGCAGAGCGGCGGGCAACCCCAGGCGATGCAGAGCGGGCAACCCCAGGCGATGCAGAGCGGCGGGCAACCCCAGGCGATGCAGAGGCATCCTTGGGCGAAGCGAGGCTGGCATCCTTGGGCGAAGCGAGGCTGGCATCCTTGGGCGAAGCGAGGCTGGCATCCTTGGGCGAAGCGAGGCTGGCATCCTTGGGCGAAGCGAGGCTGGCATCCCTGGGCGAAGCGAGGCTGGCATCCCTGGGCGAAGCGAGGCTGGCATCCCTGGGCGAAGCGAGGCTGGCATCCTGCGAGCGGGGCGAAGCGAGGCTGGCATCCCTGGGCGAAGCGAGGCTGGGAGTCAGGACAAGCTGGGGTGCGGGTGTTGGCCCTCTTTTCGGCCACTGCAGCCGGGAGGTTCTTCCCCGTGCTTCCCTCAGCAGCCTATGCAAGGGCTGCTGAGGACCGCCAGCATCTAGTCCTGGCCCTTCTGGTGCAGGGAGAGGCAGCTCCTGCTCCTCTCCCCCTGATGGAGGTGGAGGCAGAGGAAGCTCCAGCTCCTCTCCTCGTGATGGTGGGGGAAGTGATACCAGCAGGCATTCACCCTCTGCTGGTGGGGGAAGTGATACCAGCAGGCATTCACCCTCTGCTGGTGGGGGAAGTGATACCAGCAGGCATTCACCCTCTGCTGGTGGGGGAAGTGATACCAGCAGGCATTCACCCTCTGCTGGTGGACAGGGACCCAGCAGGCATTCACCCTCTGCTGGTGGACAGGGACCCAGCAGGCATTCACCCTCTGCTGGTGGACAGGGACCCAGCAGGCATTCACCCTCTGCTGGTGGGGGAAGTGATACCAGCAGGCATTCACCCTCTGCTGGTGGACAGGGACCCAGCAGGCATTCACCCTCTGCTGGTGGAAAGGGACCCAGCAGGCATTCACCCTCTGCTGGTGGTGGCGGAGGCAGAGGCAGCTCCTGCTGCTCTGCTCCTGCCGGTGGAGGTGGCGGAGGCAGAGGCAGCTCCTGCTGCTCTGCCCCTGCCGGTGGAGGTGGCGGAGGCAGAGGCAGCTCCTGCTGCTCTCCCCCTGCCGGTGGAGGTGGCGGAGGCAGAGGCAGCTCCTGCTGCTCAGAGGCAGCCCCTGCTCTCCCCCTGGTGGTGGCGGAGGCAGAGGCAGCTCCTGCTGCTCTGCCCCTGCCGGTGGAGGTGGCGGAGGCAGAGGCAGCTCCTGCTGCTCTGCCCCTGCCGGTGGAGGTGGCGGAGGCAGAGGCAGCTCCTGCTGCTCTCCCCCTGCCGGTGGAGGTGGCGGAGGCAGAGGCAGCTCCTGCTGCTCTCCCCCTGCCGGTGGAGGTGGCGGAGGCAGAGGCAGCTCCTGCTGCTCTCCCCCTGCCGGTGGAGGTGGCGGAGGCAGAGGCAGCTCCTGCTGCTCTGCGCCTGCCGGTGGAGGTGGCGGAGGCAGAGGCAGCTCCTGCTGCTCTGCGCCTGCCGGTGGAGGTAGGAGCGGCGTGTAGTCTCCTGGTGGTGGAGGTGGGAGCGGTGTGTAGTCTCCCCTTGATACAGGGGACTGGTGCGGCTCTCCCTCACTTGCAGGGGACTGGTGCGGCTCTTCCTCCCTTGCAGGAGACTGGTGCGGCTGTGGAGACAGTGGTGGGACCTCTGCCTTCCTCTTCCCCTTTCCCCTTTCCCCTTCTATGCCACCTCCTCACCTTCCTCTCCTGCGGCAGTTCCTCCTCTCCTTCCTGGTAGGGGCAGCGCACCACCGGGTGCCCAAACTCCCCACAGGCAAGGCACCAGCCCTGGTCCTCCAGACCACCGAGGAACTCCTCCAGGTCCTGGCAGCCATCTCTCCAGTCCCAGCCTTCCATGTTTATTTTATTTTTTTTTTGTTGTTGCTGTGGTTTTTTTTTTTTTTTTTTTTTTTTTTTTTTTGACAAAACACCTCTCCTGGTCTGACGCTTGGAGGCGCTGTTATCCCACGCAGGACACCACGTGTCACAGAGACGGCCGAAGTGGGCGGCGTCAGAACCAGGAAAGGTAAGGCAATACACAAAACACAGGACGGATGAAATGAAGTGATGAAGACGCCTGTTGGCGCCGGTTTAATACAAAATAAAAGGTTTACACAAACACGAAAAACACAGGACACGGCACTCTACGCCAAAATAAATAGACAAACGAAAACAGACTAAACTTAACAAAACGGTGCACGGACAGACACTGACAAACACGGTGAGCAGATACTTTGTTATTATTATTATTATTACTACTACTACTACTACTACTACTACTACTACTACTTTACTTATTTCCTCCGTCTCCAATCCCGTTCTCCGCTCACCGAACACCCAACCCAAGTATGTGACAACGTGCATCTATATATACTGTTGTGCTGGGATTCAATTACCAATTAATTATTCACTTGAATCCCAGCACGTGAATTAATAAAGTGCAATTCCCCGTGCTCACATATTACTACATTTTACTTGCACGTGAAGTGCTGTGCAATCCTCGTGCCTAAATACACATATACATTTTTAAACACTCGTGTTACACAGACCCGTTTATATCCCGTGTACCAATGTCTATACACCAACATTTAAACACACCACACGCAACACATAACAGATAATATACACAGGGGCGGGCACTTTGTTACAAAGCCTTAACAAATAACTGATCAATTATAACCAATTCTCCATAAACAAAGAAGCTGAAAATACTGAAATCTCTGTACCCTCTGCTTGTATCACTCAGTCTTGTACTGTAATATAAAGTTAAACCTTAAATGACAAGCATTAAGAAGTATTATACTATGCAGTAACTACTGTAGAGAGGGAGTTTTGTTTCAAGATATCTTAAAAAATGGATGACGTTATACAAAAATGGTATTAAAAAAACAAATGTGCTATGAAAGAAATTGTACAAAAAGGTCTAAGTCAAACAATGCACAATAGGGGCTAAAATACCCCTCACAACTATTATGTAACAGGCACTACTAGCGTAAGATCACCGGGGAGGGTCTCTTTGACTGTGGAACCACGTTCAGGGCCCGGGTCCGGTCCCGGGTTTCTTTGGAGCATGTCCACCTGGCCATACTACAATAACAACCTTGGATTACAACAAACAGTGCCTATAGAAAGTCTACACCCCCTTTCAAAATGTTCACCTTTTGTTGCCTGGAATTAAAATGTATTAATTTTATTTTTTTTAAAATTTATCTACGCATCCTACCCCACAACTCCCATGTGAAAAAAAAAAAATTCTAGAAATTGAGAAAATTAATTAAAATAAAATAAAAAATAAAAACTGAAATAGCTTGGTTGGATAAGTGTCCACCCCCTTGTAAAGCAATCCTAAATTAGCTCAGGTGTAACCAATCGCCTTCAAAATCACACACCAAATTAAGTAGCCTCCACCTGTGTTAAATTGTAGTGATTCACATGATTTCAGGATAAATTCAGCAGTTCCTGTAGGTTCCCTCTGCTGGGTAGTGCATTGCAAAGCAAAGGCTCAACCATGAGCACCAAAGCGCGTACAAAAGACCTCCGGTACAAATTTGTTGAAAGGCACAGATGGGTATAAAAAAATATCAAAAAGCCTTGAATATCCCTTGGAGCACGGTCAAGACGATTATTAAGAAGTGGAAGGTGTATGGCACCACCAAAATGCTGCCTAGTTCGAGCTGTCCCTACAAACTGAATGACTGAGCAAGAAGGAGACTGATCAGAGAGGCTACCAAGAGGCCAATGGCAACTTTGCAAGAGCTACAAGCTTTTAAGGCCAAGACTGGTCAAAGTGTGCATGTACAACAATATCCCAAGCACGCCACAAATCTGGACTGTATGGTAGGGTGGCAAGAAGGAAGCCATTACTCAAGAAAGCCCAACTTGCGGAAAACCTGCTGCCATCTGCAAGAAAGCTGAAACTGGGATGGAAGTTCACCTTTCAGCAAGACAACAACCCAAAGCACACAGCCAAAGCTACACTGGAGTGGCTAAGGAATAAAAAGGTAAATGTCCTTGAGTGGCCCAGTCAGAGCCCTGACCTAAATCCAATCAAAAATTTGTGACATGACTTGAAGATTGCTATCCATCAACACTCCCCAAGGAACTTGACAGAGCTTGAACAGTTTTGTAAGGAAGAATTGTCAAATATTACCAAATCTAGGTGTGCATAGTTGGTAGAGACCTATCCCAACAGACTCACAGCTGTAATTGTTGCCAAACATGCTTCCACAAAGTATTAACTCAGGGGGGTGGAGACTTATCCATTTCTGATCTTTCAGTTTTGTATTTTTAAGTGAAGTATGATGTGTAGATAAGTGGAAAAAAATCCTCATTAAATGCATGAAACTCTGAGGCACTGACACAACAAAATGTGAAAAAAGTTCAAGGGAATGTAGACTGTCTACTGTCCCTGTTTCTTTTATTTACTTTGTACTTATTACTTATCTTACAGCATCTCTGTTGTGTTTCTGTGTAGATTAAATTACCATGTTCTGTTCCAGAAAAAGATTTTTCAGGCAGAAATATAAAAGTAGACTTTATTTTTTATTTTACGCCTGGTATTGTGGTTATTAGTAAGTAATATCATTACTGTGGTTTACTTCTGCCTTTTTTTGTTTTGATTTTTACGCAAGTAAAATCATTTAACTTAAATAAACTCTTCTAAATGGTTTAGAAAAGGGGTCATTGTACAAAGAAAAAACACCTCACCATTTTGGTTTTCATTTATTACAGTCATCATAACAGAAAATACGAGGATCACAACAAAACAAAACGTTCATCACTATGCTTAACATGTACCTTGCAAGTTGGGCCAGTGTTTGAAAAGCATGAAGCACACCTCCATCTCTCGATTCTGACTCGCTTACTAAATCTGAAGATGCACTTTTTTTTAAATGTTATTGCTAATCTCTACTGTCCCACACATCACTTGCCATTTTAGGAAATTTAGCCCAAATTCTGTCAATGTGGTAAATCGGTGCAAGGCAAAACAGGATTTTTGCCTTCAAATTCATGTGTAGCAATGTTTGTTTCGAACATTTGAGATAGTTTCTCTGCCACGCTAAAGAAAATAATCATTACTTCATAATAATGATAATTACTCCATACCACTGTTTTCACGTTGCACTGCTAAAGTCTTCTCTCCTTGATCAACGAATGAGCTCTGAAACGAAATAAACAGAGATTTGTGACTCATGCCAAAATGAAATCTATCAGAATGATATATTGAAAGGAAAGGTAGTTCCTCGTACAAGGTAAAATAAAAAAATAAATGTAGAAATTAATGTTTATAAAATAAATAATGTTTATATAATAAATGTATAACTAAATTAATGAATAGCAAGCAAGAAAAATATGTCATATAAATTGATTTGACTGATGCTTTTATACAGAGCAATTGACATTTGTATACCTATAAAAAAAAAAAAAGTATGTTTCATGTAAAAAAAAAAAAAAATTGTGGTTAGAGCACTGTGCTCTTGACTGGAAGATCGTGAGTTCCATCCCAGATGAGGGACACACTACTGCTTAAAAAATAAAAAATAAAAAAAAATACCCAGCTATGACCAGCAAAGAAAAAAGCAGACACAGTGCTCAGTTATCTAATTGAATTTGAATATGCTTTCTCGTTATTATTGTTCGATACTGAAAACATACGTACATTTAAAACTTTGCATATGATCTGTATCAAATTAGCTTTATACAGGGCTTATTTGTATCCGAATATCTCATAGGGAGCGCAAAGCAACCCACAAACACATATAAGTGAGTCGACGGGCCACCCTGTACTAGTGTATGAACTATTCTTAATTTAAAAGTGCAGAAAATATAAACCGTGTTCACAGCGCTGTATGATGCATAACCGTAGAACTGTATCAGAACAATAACCGCAGACAGCTGGACACACACACACACAGATGAGGTTTCTCACATTAGTATATAGCACAAATGCAGCTCCACAATCGGGAATATATATATATATATATATATATATATATATATATATATATAATATATAATATATATAGAAGTATATATCATTATACAAATATATATTAGTATATTATATATATATTATATATATATATATATATATATATATATATATATATATATATATATATATACAACGTGTGTATGTATGTTTAAAATATACTGACGATAATGTAAACAACACCAAGCTACAGACAGGGAGTCCCAAGCTTTAAACGTGTTACTGTTTATAAATAAGAACTCAACTTTATTATGAATATTGTGTTATTATGTTTTAAGCAACATACTACAATAGTGTTCATTATGTAATTGCTTGTTAAAACGTTTAGTAAAACGTGACCTATTGTTTGATCTTGTTAGTACCATATATATATATATATATATATATATATATATATATATATATATATATATACACACACACACACACACACACACACACACACACACACACACACACACACACACACACACACACACAGTACTGTGCAAAAGTTTTAGGCAGGTGTGAAAAAATGCTGTAAAGTAAGAATGCTTTCAAAAATAGACATGTTAATAGTTTACATTTATCAATTAACAAAATGCAAAGTGAGTGAACAGAAGAAAAATCTACATCAAATCAATATTTGGTTCTTCTGTGGATTTAGGCAGCCTCAGTTGCTTCTCTCTCTTCATGTAATCCCAGACAGACTCGATGATGTTGAGATCAGGTCTCTGTGGGAGCCATACCATTACTTCCAGGACTCCTTGTTCTTCTTTACGCTGAAGATAGTTCTTAATGACTTTGTTTGGGGCCAATCAGATGCCTCCCTGATGGTATTGCATGATGGATAATTATCTGCCTGTACTTCTCGATATTGAGGAGACCATTAATTCTGACCAAATCTCCAACTCCATTTGCAGAAATGCAGCCCCAAACTTGCAAGGGAACTCCACCTGCTTCATTGTTTCCTGCAGACACTCATTCGTGTACCGCTCCCCAGCCCTTCGGCGAACAAACTGCCTTCTGCTACAGCCAAATATTTCAAATTTTGATTCATCAGTCCAGAGCACCTGCTGCCATTTTTCTGCATCCCAGTTCCTGTGTTTTCGTGCATAGTTGAGTCGCTTGGACTTGTTTCCACGTCGGAGGTATGGCTTTTTGGCCACAAGTCTTCCATGAAGGCCACTTCTGACCAGACTTCTCCAGACAGTAGATGGGTGTACCAGGGTCCCACTGGTTTCTGCCAATTCTGAAATCTGCTGCAGTAAGTTTCCTTGGACGACCACTGCATTTACGGTCCTCAACGTTGCCCGTTTCTTTGTGCTTCTTCAAAAGAGCTTGGACAGTACATTTGGAATCCCATGTCTGCCTTGAAATTTCTGCCTGGGAGAGACCTTGCTGATGCAGTATAACTACCTTGTGTCTTGTTGCTGCGCTCAGTCTTGCCATGGTGTATGACTTTTGACAGTAAACTCTTCAGCAACCTCACCTTTTTAGCTTAGTTCGGCTGTTCCTCACCCAGTTTTATTCCTCCGACACAGCTGTTTCTGTTTCAGTTAATGATTGTGTTTCAATCTACATATTGAATTGATGATCATTAGCACCTGTTTGGTATAATTGTTTAATCATACACCTGACTATGTGCCTACAAAATCCCTGACTTTGTGCAAGTGTACCTAGAAAAACTAATGCTGTTTTGAAGGCAAAGGGAGGTCACACTAAATATGGATTTAATTTAGATTTTTCTTCTGTTCACTCACTTTGCATTTAGTTAATTGATAAATATAATCTATTAACATGTCTATTTTTGAAAGCATTTACTTACTTTACAGCATTTTTTCACACCTGCCTAAAACTTTTGCACAGTACTGTGTGTGTGTGTGTGTGTGTGTGTGTGTGTGTGTGTGTGTGTGTGTGTGTGTATATATATATATATATATATATATATATATATATATATATATGGTTGTACTAACAAGATCAAACAATAGGTCACGTTTTACTAAACTTTTTAAAGCTAATAAACTAACAATTACCATAATGAACACTATTGCACTATTGTAATATGTTGCTTAAAACATAATAACATAATATTCATAATAAAGTTGAGTTCTTATTTATAAACAGTAACACGTTTAAAGCTTGGGACTCCCTGTCTGTAGCTTGGTGTTGTTTACATTATCGTATCGAACGCTGAAATTACTTTTTTAAAAATGCACTTTTCTTATACCAATACAGTATTGGTAAGTGGTGAAAAACAGGCTTTAATCACTGACAAACAGGTGCACAGGCGGCGATTCTGTGAGTGCTGCAGGGCTCAAGCACCAATGGGAGAAAATAAGATCCTGCACAGTGCAAACAAATCAACTGTTCTGTCAAATTATAGTGTGGAAGCTTCACAAGCAGAACTGTTATTGCAGCGTTTAAAAATATAAAATCCATTTATACAAAGACTCCCAGCTTTCTTGAAAAGATCTGCATTTCCCTTGTTTTTCTTTTGATCTCATTAGAATCTATAGTAGATACAGCGTCCATCAGTTCTGGCAGATTCTACTGTACTTGCTGAAGTGGTTTTTTCTCCCACTGCTAATTAAAACAAACTAGCCACCTAGCTATTTCATCCTGAGGGCTCAACCTGCGTCATGCCTACTGTAGATGTCTGTAACCAGAGCCAGACTGCCATGCTTGATCGTATGCCTGGAGAGGACAGTCATCTTATGGACTGTGGACTGCCATTGTAACTTCCAGAGAAATGTGCTGAAAAAAAAAATGAACATGTCGTACAGCTGGACTGGAAACTACCAAAGTCAAAATGGGCTGCAAACTGGTGCTTCGCAAAAACACTGACATTGCCACTGGTCTCATTAATGGGGCAATAGGGAAGCTTCAGACCATTTCCTACTATTTGGAAAACACAAGTATGGTCGAAACCATAACCATCTAATTTAACAATGGAGTCACCCATACCTCTGAACGTTTACGCTCAAAGTTTTAAATCATGGACAGAGTCTACATTGTTTGAGAGCGCATGCAATTGCCATTACAAAATGCCAGGGTAAGACTCTAAAAACAGTTATGATGGATCTTGGTAACTCCATTTCCTCCTATGGACAAAGTTTTGTTGCACTTTCCAGAGTCTAGATCCTTTAGCGGTGTCCACCTTATCAACTTTTTAATCCCACCTTTTAAACTGCAGTTGCAGAGTACAATAGGCTCAGAGGGATTTATTGCCCTAAGTTGATAAGCTTGAAGGAGACCAACACGCACAAGGGACAAAAAGTAAAAGATTGAGGGCATTTCCTTCACCGAGCCATCACTAATGTTCAGGAACAGCAAAAGTTGCAGAGTTTCTCACTAAATCGTCTGAAATTTGTCCATCAGTATCTCGCATGGTTTCAGTCACAATAAGTCATGACATTCTAGGTACTAGATGTAACTGCTGCTCATCAAACTGACAGGTGTTGCATGTTTACCCTCTACATGTACCTGCTGGTACAGATTCCATGTGTTTGGACTCATTTACAGAAATGACAAATGGGCAACGATTCTTGGTAGCAAATGTAGGCAATGCAAAACTTCTCCAATCATGAAATGTGAACTTATTCAGTCAGCAGGAAGAATGATTGCAGTCCAAACCAGACAGAACCATTACAAAGTGACACAATGCCAAGTTTACTGCTGTGCAGAAGAGCAAAATTACTGTGGACAACAGGAATGACCAGTTAGCTTCCATTATCATACACCAAGGACAGGGTGTTGCTTCAGGACACTGTGTATCTTCTTGATGTGGGTGCTACTGGAAAATGGGTGCATGCAAATTATGCACTGTGGCAGAGCAGAGCGGTGCCCTTTATAAATTGGCAGGGATGGGGTTAAATTCACCTACCTGCCTGGGTTTATTGTGTTCAGGTGGCTGGGGTTGATTGGAGTAATTAACGATCAATCAGCACTCAGCCACCTGACATAAAAGGAGGCCTCAGGTTCCCACTAGGGAGAGGAGGGAGCTGAGGAAGCAAGTTGGTGTTGGTGTTGGTGTTGGTGTTGGTGTTGGTGTTGGTGTTGGTGTTGGTGTTGGTGTTGGTGTTGGTGTTGGTGCTGGTGCTTGCTGTTTGGGGGTTGTTTGATCCAGTGAAGGCATCACCCAGCCTGGAAACCTTTATTCTTGTAAGTTTTGCTTTGTGTTTTGTTATTTGTGTTTAACTATCTTTGTTTTCGTTCTGGTGCACTTTTATTTTGTGTTTATTTGTAATAAAAGTATTATTTTTTTGAACTGCAGTCTGTCTCTGGGCCTCTATCCACTCGTTAGCCTGTCACATGCACTCATTGAAGTCAAACCACACTTTCATACTTTATAAATATATTGACCTAAGTTCATAACACCTCTGTAACAAGGAGAATAATGGGTTGTTTTTATGTTAATATACTACCCTTTAGCACCGACATGCATATGTGCGTTTTTAACCATTCATAACAATGTTGTTTTGTACCTACGTAATTATCAATATATCAATTCTTACCAAAATAGACATATTGTTTTCACCACTCAAGGATGTACATTTGCAACTTAAAGAATACAATGTTTACACTTTCAATACTGTCCAAAAGTCCCTTCTATCATTATTTTACTTTGAAATATTTTCTCATTTCTCTTATATTACTCTCTTGTCTTGTCTGTCTGTTCATTTACCATACACATGCTCAAATATCTTTCCTTTGCTTTATTCATTATTTTATTATAGTGATCCCTATAACAAAAACAATGTAAAAAAAAAAAAAAAAAACAAGTTAGAAAAACACAACAGCCGTTTAAAGCGGTGATATAAACACAAAAGCCCAAGTTAGGAGAAGAAACTGGGGCAACCTTGTCAAACATCAAGTAAATAGGCATAATTGGAAAGGTGCTGGGGCCCAACATTCACACAATTGTTGCTTCTAACTTGGCTTCTCTTTTTCATTTCTCCAAGCGACTATAAAAACTGCCACCGATCCATCACAAGAGCAAACTTAACACTAGAAATTACAATTTACCGATTGTGACCAACGTTTACTAATGTGCACACCACGCAGTAAGCTGATAAACACACATTACCAGATGGCAGAGAACTTCATTCAAAATATGCAAGCTTAATAAAAGGCACCAGTCAGATCCACATCTACAATCTAACATGCCTGGAGACGTGTCAGCATAAAGATTTGTTTTAAGTTAACATATACTGTATCTGTAAAATGGGAAATTTTGGCTCCATAATTTAAACCGCGTAACGATGGACCCCTATATAAAACATAAAACATAAAGAACATAAGAAAGTTTACAAACGAGAGGAGGCCATTCGGCCCATCTTGCTCGTTTGGTTGTTAGTAGCTTATTGATCCCAAAATCTCATCAAGCAGCTTCTTGAAGGATCCCAGGGTGTCAGCTTCAACAACATTACTGGGGAGTTGATTCCAGACCCTCACAATTCTCTGTGTAAAAAAGTGTCTCCTATTTTCTGTTCTGAATGCCCCTTTTTCTAAACTCCATTTGTGACCCCTTGTCCTTGTTTCTTTTTTCAGGCTGAAAAAGTCCCTTGCGTCGACACTGTCAATACCTTTTAGAATTTTGAATGCTTGAATTAGGTCGCCACATAGTCTTCTTTGTTCAAGACTGAACAGATTCAATTCTTTTAGCCTGTCTGCATATGACATGCCTTTTAAGCCCGGAATAATTCTGGTCGCTCTTCTTTGCACTCTTTCTAGAGCAGCAATATCTTTTTTATAGCGAGGTGACCAGAACTGCACACAATATTCAAGATGAGGTCTTACAAGTGCATTGTACAGTTTTAACATTACTTCCCTTGATTTAAATTCAACACTTTTCACAATGTATCCGAGTATCTTGTTAGCCTTTTTTATAGCTTCCCCACATTGTCTAGATGAAGACATTTCTGAGTCAACAAAAACTCCTAGGTCTTTTTCATAGATTCCTTCTCCAATTTCAGTATCTCCCATATGATATTTATAATGTACATTTTTATTTCCTGCGTGCAGTACCTTACACTTTTCTCTATTAAATGTCATTTGCCATGTATCTGCCCAGTTCTGAATCTTGTCTAGATCATTTTGAATGACCTTTGCTGCTGCAACAGTGTTTGCCACTCCTCCTACTTTTGTGTCGTCTGCAAATTTAACAAGTTTGCTTACTATACCAGAATCTAAATCATTAATGTAGATTAGGAATAGCAGAGGACCTAATACTGATCCCTGTGGTACACCGCTGGTTACCACACTCCATTCTGAGGTTTTTCCTCTAATCAGTACTTTCTGTTTTCTACAAGTTAACCACTCCCTAATCCATGTACATGTGTTTCCCTGAATCCCAACTGCGTTCAGTTTGAGAATTAATATTTTGTGCTGGACTTTGTCAAAAGCTTGGCAAAAAAAATGTCAGTTTTGCATTTATACTTTTAATATCAAAAACATTTAAATGTTTACTTAATTAAATATGTCTACTAAAACAGTATCTTATTTATAATAACTTGTTATAGCATCTACAATGTAACTGCAGTAACTTGGAGAACAACAAAGGCGGCCTTTTAATCAGTTACAGTATTTCTTATAATTATATGGCCCTTAATTTTAAGGTACTGGTAAACATTTACTATAAGCATCAGTTTTTTTTTTTAAAAAACTATGGTTCACAACATAACACAGTGGAACAATCACAGTACTACCACGCACTAATTTTAGATCAGTATTGCCACATGTGAAATCTTTACCAAAACAACAAAAGGCGAAACAAAAATGCTTTTATTTGCTTTGAAATCATTTAAAACTAGTTAATAGACTAGCAAGCAATTTATATGGTGTAAAAATATTTTGTTTTGTTTTACCTGCACAATGCCTGCACTAATAGTTGTACAACGTATCGACAATGACAATCAACTGTTTTGTTACAGACTTTCTAACAATTCTGACAAACAGTTTTGTCTGCTACTTAATTAAACCCTTGTAAAACACAACAAAAAACCCCCACAAAAATGCTTAACATAAAAAAGAACAGTCATACAGTAGCAGGAGCAGTTTACACTGCCTCTGGGTTTCTGATCGCATCATCAATTTCAGATTTTTTAACTCCATTGATGTCCGGTCTACTTTTCATGTTTTCAGGCAAATTGGCTTCATCACTCTCATTCTCATATCAACTTTGATATCTGACACATTATTTCTCTTGTCCAGCGCTTCTTCAATCTGCTCTGTATACCAGTCTGACAGAGGGTGGGATCACTAGGAGTACTGATTGGCAACCCTCTGATTGGTGAAAGTATTATTGGCAATCCAATCAAAACAGCCTATTAAGCCCAAATAATTTATCAGCCGGTTATACGCTATAGCCTAGGTTAAGATTTGCAGTATATATATATATATATATATACACACACACACACACACACACACACACACACATACATACATACACAGTACCAGTCAAAAGTTTGAGTACACTTGCTGGAAACTAGGTTTTTTTCATAATTGACAATGTTTTACATTGTATACGTTTCTGTAAATACTTGAAAATGAAAACACAAGTTACAATACACAAAACAAAACCTAAGGTGTATCAAATCAATGTTCAAGAAAATTAAAAATTGTCTATAAGTCTTGGATTCCTCAAAATATCCACCCTTTGCCTTAATAACAGCTTCACAAACAGGAGGCATTCGGTTAACAAGTTTCAGCAGGAAATCACCCGACATGTCTTCCCAGCTCTTCTGCAGCAATTCTCAGAGATGTAGGGCACTTGTGGGTAGCTTTGCTTTGACTCTTCCTTCCAGTTCGTCCCATACAAGTTCTATGGGATTGAGGTCTGGAGACTGGGCAGGCCAGGTCATTAGACTGAGTTGTTCAGGTCATTATCTTGCTTAAGAATGAAGAACTGCTCAACTAGCCATAATCCTTATGAAGAGACATGCCTCTGAAATATGCTATGATAGCCATGCTGGTTGAGCTTGCCATGGACTTGGTAAAGATCACTCAACTGTGTCACCAGCAAAGCAACCCCAGACCATGACACTGCCTCCTCTATGCTTGACAGTGGGAACCACACATACAGAACTCATGCGCTCATCCTCTCTGCGTCCTACAAATACTCAGCGGTTGGACCCATATATTTCAAATTTTGACTCATCGGTCCATAAGACTGACTTCCACTCCTTAAATGTCCAGTTTCTGTGATTTTTGGCCCAGGCAAGTTTTTTCCTCTTATTCTGCACTCTTAACAATGGTTTCTTTGCTGCAATTCTTCCAGTTAGGCCAGCTTCACTCAGTCTCCTCTGAACAGTTGATGTTGAAACATCTGTACTTCTAGTAGCATTTAGCTGAGCATGTATTTCAGGGGCAGTTAATAGTCGGTTTCGCAGACGTGATTCGAATGAACTTGTTCTCTGATTCTAAGGTCACCCTTGGCCTGCCTGACCTTGTTCGGTCCTCATGAGTGCCAGTTTCTTCAAATCATTTGATGGTCTTGGCCACGGCAGTTACAGACACTTGCAAAGTTCTTGTCTTAAAGATTGACCTTCATTTCTTAAAGTAATTACAGTCTTTTTTCTTTGCTTAACTGAGCGTATTTTGCCATTTTCTGCTCCCTTATATTCAGCAATGACAAACTTGTGCCTATGCTACCTATATTTATAGTAATCATGGACCCTCACCTGGTAACAATAATTGGTGACAAAAGGTTAATTAGGTAACATGCTAATTAACTCAGAGAATATCTAACAAAGACACTTTTATACTTAGGCCAGTGTTCTAACACCGTGTTATACACATTTCAGACTTTTAACTAACTTGGGCTTCAGACTGAAATCCCCTTGCTTTGGGTGACCATTTCATTGAAATTGACAAGATTTACATTTTCATTAAAAAAATGTAATTTTTGAATGCAATTCACTTATGATTAATATTAAGTGTTTATAGACAAGTTTATACAGTTTAAAGCATAGATAATCACGAAAAACCTGGTTTCAAGCAGGTGTACTTTTTATGGTACTGTGGTGTGAGAACCACTACCTTAAACCTATATATGAACTTTTAATGTTAGTTCTTAGCTATTTGACTGGTTAACCTCTCATGATATTTAATCTGAAAAGCATATTTTTATAGCTTAGCACACATTTATTTTCTATTATGTTCATAGTGCTTTGATATATTTGATAAATAGAATAATGGAATAATGAATATAATTTTATAATAAATATGAAAAATATTAAGGACTAAAACAGTATATTTATATTTAAATATTAGTCACACAATGGAGGCATCAGCCTTTATATTGTGAAATTAATATTAACTAATGTTTGTATTTTACCAGCATAGCATGGGTGTTGCCTAGGATATTGAACAACTGATGTTAAATATTATATCTTCTTAAATAACCTGTTAAACAATCATTCTGTTCCAGGCCTTTTTTATGTTGAAAAAAATGAAGAATAGTGCAGGGGCTGTACATTTTGAATCCACTGTACATTTTGAATGAGGCTGTCATTAAGACTTCATAACACTGAGCTTCTGCAGCATTTTCCTGTTGTTCAGGTTTATCATTCTCAGGATGACGGTCAGAACTGATGAAAACATTATGCTAATGTGGTGTTCATTAACCTTTATTCGTTAAATATATTCTTCAAGGACGAATGTTGTTGGGGCTTTAATGACACATGTAAGTTGTCCCTTATGAATAGCAATGGTCGTTATATAAGCGGCTATGGTTGAAATCCAATCACGTACTGTTTTCCCCTTACAACAGCCACTAACCCTTTATGAATAGAGGCCAAAATGTGTTACTCATGTTTCAGCATTACCTACGTCTTTAAAATTTGATTGCAGAAAAAAAGCCAAACTCAGACAGCCTAGTTTAGTTTTTCTGATGTCATATATCTTAAGAAATGAGTTATTCTTGTTATTTCGATCCCCCACATGTCCTGCAGTACTATTCAAAAGTGAAGAGTCCCTTAGTCCAAAAACACACTTATTTCAAGCAAACATCCCTAATATAGTAAGCCTCCTATAAACAATTATATGTCTATTGTGGATAACATTTTTGCATTTAAGTATGCATTCAATAAGAAAATTATATTATTTTGTTGGGTTTTTACTTTGTTCTGTAGAAGGCTACTCAAAATTGCAGCTATAAGTACAATAGGGACTTAGCATCCTGCGCAGTTGTATCTGCAGCAAAGTAAGTGTGAGGCTCAGGTGACATTTTTCAGTCCCTGCTGCACAGGAGGGGCTAAAAAAAACATAATTTATAGTGTGGTAATAGAATGTATTTCAATGGTGACTATATGTTTTCTGGTTGTATGTAGAAATTATTGGGAACAGTTTTAAACTAAAAGCAATATAATAACACACCAAAGCTTTTAGCACATTGTACAAGATAAGAGGAATAAAATGCAAAAATAAAGAATAAGCCAAGTGCAGCAGTGACAGCATCATCTTTTCAAATTCCTCAGGGAACACACTTAGACTTAAGTGGTTTGGCAGCAATTACTTTTTCACCACCAGTGTTAGGAAATGAAATTACAGACTGCAGGCATACAGTACAGTAAGCCCATGTATCTACAATACAAACACACATTTATATTGTAACACGAAGAAGAGTCATGGCCTCTCCCTATAGCCAAACAGAGGGAAAAAAATGACCCAGAGAAAATTAATTGGCACTTTATTCTGCTCGCAGCATGCAGAACAGCAAGCCCCTACAAACAATACCAGCCACTAATCCAATATACCTTTACAATCGCTTGCAATATGCTATTTAACCAACAGAGGACAGTGTGTGCATCTGTATTGACGTCTATGAAATATCCACGACAGTATGTTCACTTATTAAAGTTAGAATAAAAAGGAACAGCTATTTTGAGATTTTAAAAATGAACATGTTTTATCAAGACACTGATTTGGCTATGCTCATTTCTAAACTTCAAATCTGTGGTGGGTGGTGGGGGTGGGGGGTTGTTCCTCACGATTCAAATACAGTACTAAAATACTGGTCACTTCTAATATTAATAATACAATACTAAAACACTGGTCATTTCTAATATTAATAATGCAGTACTAAAATACTGGTCATTTCTAATAATAATACAGTACTAAAATACTGGTCATTTCTAATATTAATAATACAGTACTAAAATACTGGTCATTTCTAATAATAATACAGTACTAAAATACTGGTCATTTCTAAAATTAATAATATAGTACTAAAATACTGGTCACTTCTAATATTAATGATACAATACTAAAACACTGGTCATTTCTAATATTAATAATGCAGTACTAAAATACTGGTCATTTCTAATAATAATACAGTACTAAAATACTGGTCATTTCTAATATTAATAATATAGTACTAAAATACTGGTCATTTCTAATAATAATACAGTACTAAAATACTGGTCATTTCTAATATTAATACAGTAATTTTGCCATACCTGCTATGTGCACTAGGTGGTGCCTTTAACCCAAGTCCTCAGGAGAAAAATAAACACAAACGCTTACAGTACCTAGGGCAGCACATTGTGTTAGATGTAGTTTTTTTAGATGTAATTACCACCAGTGTATCACATGACCATTTATGCAACAACAGAATCGTTGAAAAGTGAAATAATAATAATAATAATAATAATAATAATAATAATAATAATAATAATAATAATAATAATAATAATAAATGAAAGCAATAAATATGTAAAGTCTAATGTGATTGTGTGTATTTTTTTAAAACACTGCATACAATTTATATTCTGTCATGCATGTTATCTTTGGGCTATGTGAGTATGTTCGTAGCACTAGACTGAAAAAAAACAACAATTATAATTATAACCAACTTTACTCAGACGTGTAGCTTGTTGGATCATATTTATGTATTTATCATCAGGGGACACGCATTGTCAACGATACAGTTTCATTTACAGGATGAATAACAAACGCAGTTAAAAATCATTAAGTTGGCTATGTGTAGAACTACCAAGTTCCGTGACTCATGACAATAATTACAACTTTGAAAAGTAAATTGTGTTATGATAATCCTCTAAACATCATCAGTTATGATTTTAAAACAATTTTGGACCCTGTCAAATGAAATACAGCAACGGTGCTATTTACTAGTTAATTAATTGCATTATCGGCAAAAAATGAAAAAAAAAAAGGCCGACAAAATTATTCAGTTGTCAGATATAATTGTAGAACTCAATTTACACGAATCAAAACAATACTAACCTATTAATTTGAATTAATATAGTTGATTTTTAATTGAGATGATCAGACAGTAGCCTTCTGATTAGTTTATTTAACCCTCGCTGGCACTCTGATTTGGCTATTATTCAGTTCCTAGTCGGTGCTACTCCCATGGCGACTGCACTGGGTTTGCTGGTATGCAGACTGAATAATTTTGGAAGCCAACATCATGTCACATTTTTCGTGCATTTTGCAAAGAGTAACCCAAGCGTTGCGAATGGGAGAACAGACTGCCTTTGTCCCCGGGACTCTTTAATAACCCACACCTACATTATTCAACCTGTTGTTTGTTCAGGACAACGCCGACACACACACACACACACACACACACACACACACACACACACACACACAAAACAAAAAAAAACCGAACAGGACAAACGTTAAGAATGGGAGGGCTGACGATTTGAAGAGACGGACACAGGCGTCAGCAGTACAATGATTTTCAAGAGAAATGTTAAACGAACCTGTACAAAACAAATAACCCATTTGGCCTATACTAATACGTCTACAGTATTTTGAGTCCAGTAACTGCAGTATAAATGCAAAATATTAGACAGTATTTCTGTATTATTATGCAATACATTTTTCACACACCTTTATAGCACTTATTAAAATAAGTATTAAAATCATTTTACCAAACGTTGCTGTGCCTATTTCTTTTATTTATTTATTTTTTAATAACAGGATTTCCACAGATTGTATCTATTTATATTTAATTTTCATTCTGCTAATAATGCATTAACAGATGTCTCGGCACATACTTCGTTAATCCATTAATCCTCTCTCGTGTCAACATTTGTATGAGATTCTGATAAAACTGTTTTAATGATCTTGCATTATTTTGGACGCAAAACCTTTTCTGCAAATCACTCTTATTGTTTTCCACAGTCATAATCTACAGTAAAAACAACACAACACGTTGGGTGGGTTCAGTCGAATATTTATATCCCATTTTTTGTGTTTTCAACTTTGATCATCGAGTAACCAAACATTCCAGGTTTATGTTGTAAACGTTTTTTTTTTTCGTTTTATTTGTATGTATTATAGGTGATGAACACACACACACACACACACACACACACACACTATAGTTTGTACTCACAGAGGCTGTCTGTTCCTGCTATATTATATGCACTGGAAAACAACCCATGTTTAAAATAAATATTTAGTTCCGGGTTAAAAACAAAAATCTGGACCATCGGGGGTATTTGACTCCAACTAGGGTTCAAATCCACT